>NC_034592.1:60585337-60604481 GCF_900095145.1 Mus pahari
TATATATATACACACACACATACATATATTTTTTTTTTTCAGTACTTGTGCTCACTATCAACTAAAGGGAAAAGAAGGGAGCAGGAGAGAAAGGGAAAGCTAGCATGCAGTGTGGCAAAACTAAAGATTTCAAACTAACAGAAACCCAGAACTAACAAACATAAAATCAAAAACTACGTGACTATGCCACCTATAAAAACCACAGGAAGCTACAATGGGGCGGGAGAACTGACAAATTATAGACATCTGGGCTACAGAGCAAAACCCTGTCTCAAGTAAACAAAAAGATAGGAAACTAAAAGATATTAAATAAGACTAAACAACATAAGTATAATTCCCAAAAAGTAGAATAAAATTATAACATAATTTAGAATTTTTTAAATGTAAGAAAAAAATCCAAAACTGTAATTATATGCTAAGAATAAGATATCCTAGAATATACCCAAAAGAAATACTATATTTCAAGTTCTAAATTTTTTGAAGGGGATGGGACTGGGAAAACAGTAAAGCAGTAAAATGTGTGTTGCTCAAGTAGTTGTACCTGAGTTCAACTTCCAGGACCACAAAATGAAAACACAGGCGTGGAGTTTCAGTGCTGGGAAGGCAGAGACAGGATCTCTGGAGCTTGTTAGCCACCAACCCAGCCCACTCGGAGAGGCTGAGAGACCCTGCCTCTGAACCCAAAGTAAATGGCACCTGAAGAATGTGACAACATGAGTGTCCTCTGGCCTCCACATGCATGCACAGCTGCACAAACAACAGCATCCCCCTACACATACACAACAGCATCCCCCTACACATACACCATAGCATTCCCCCTACACATATACAACAGCATCCCCCTACACATACACCATAGCATTCCCCCTACACATAGACCATAGCATCCCCCTACACATACACAAAAGCATCCCCCTATACATACACAACAGCATCCCCCTACACATAGTTATTAATTTTTTAAGGTTAAAAAATGATACACTGTTATCTTTACTCACTAAGGTATCTGCCTGTTAAGCATTCAGTACATTTTAACATCTTTATTAATTTGAGGTGAAGGAATCTGTAGGCCATGGTGCACATGTGGCAGTCAGAGGACACTAGCAGGAGTCAGCTCTCTTTCCAGCATGCGGATCCTAGGCATGGAACTTAGGACATCATGCTTAGCAGCAAGTGCTTTACCCACTGCTTCCGCTGGCCTGTGCACTCCTTCAATGTGTGCACTCAAATGATGGATCATATTAGAGGTAAATATGAATTCTCTCTAAGACTATCCAGAAGCAGCACAAGTATCCAAAGCAAACGAAAATATCAGCAATTTTTCTATAATCATGATTTGGTGTTAGAAGAAAAATTTCATTTGGTTCTTGAAAGTGTCTAAGTAACACTTAAATTCTCAAAATAATTTACTTTAACTGAATGATAAAATACCTAAGAAAGTTTTTTAAAGTAATGACCACAGCTTCCTGTAAGTAACACATTAAAAAACATATTTGCCAGCAGTATTACTTATTCAAAAGATTTCTTAACACACCATTAAATGATTCCTACAGTCAAGCTAATTAGCCATATCCATTATACCAGTTTTTCTGTATGTGGAGAGAACACATAAAACCCAGTCTTTCTAAGTTTCAAGTACACAATACAATACAGCAATGCTAACTATAGTCACCAGACTGCACATCAGCCATCTAGGCATCTTATTCACCTTTATAACTACAATTCTGTCCTTTGACCAATACCTCCCTATTGCTCTCATAAACCCTATATCTTGGGAAACAATTTCATACTCTGCTTCTATGAATTCATTATCTTTTAAGAATTAGTACTATATACACAAAATTGTTTAGGACTGGAGAAATGGCTCAGTGGTTAAGAACATTGTCTGATCTTCCAGAGGTCCTGAGTTCAATTCCCAGAAACCATATGATGGCTCACAACCATCTGTAATGGGATCTGAAGCCCTCTTCTGGCATGCACATGTACATGTAGGTAGAACATAAATAAATTTTTTAAAATGCTTCACATATAACAAAAGTTTTTCTATGATTGCTTAACAGATGTGTAAACTATACTGATTATGAAATGGGAATTGCACAAGAAACACACACACACACACACACACATATATATATATATAATTTTAATGGTATATGAACTTTTACCAAAAGATCAAAAAAAAAAAAGAAAAAAGAAAGAGAAAAACAACAAATTAATATTTCTGTAACCCAAAATCCTAGTTATAAAGACCAAGAGAGTAAATTCTTCGCACTTGGCAATATCAATTAGAAAACATAAAAATGTGACTCATTTAATCTGCACAGTCCTTGTGGATATTTAGAAAAGATTACCTTCTCAAAGCTATAAATGCTAGTGTAACTTTAAATCAAGCTTCAGCTTTGCAAAGATGAGAACTGCAGTTTTTCTATGTATTTGATATTCTTCAAGGCCACAAAATCTAAAACACTTACCAGATTCTAGTGAAAATAAAAATACAAAAATTAAAAGCTAATGCAAACTCAAAATATTTTTCACACCTACTTTAGGAGATAGTTTTATATCAGCATTTAAAATGACTTCTAGAGGCAGATGAAGTAACTCACTAGGTAAAGGCACTTCCTTTCCCAGTCTGAGAGCCTGAGTTCAATCCCTATGACCCACATCAAAGGAGAAGGACTGAGTCAACTCCACAGAGCTGTCCTCTGACCTCTACATGTAAGCCTTGGTACATGGCACACACAATAATAATAATAAATTAAAATAAAATGACTTGAAAATTTACATAATTAATGTGATGATGATGATTGTATGGTACATAATACAACTTCAAAAATTTGCTATTATATGAAATTCAGTTTTCTTTTTTCTCATTTTTAAATTACTTTACTTTCTTATTAAGTAAATGTGTTCTTTTAGAAAAAAACTTTAGCCTTCGCAAAAACCTTCATTCTCCAGAAGGAAATCATAAAAATGAAGATATTAATATATTTCAAAGATTATTATTTACAAGGTGAAATCTTATAAAATATAGGTGAAAATAGTTATATTTTCAGATTAAAACAAACTATATACTTTAATCTCTTACTCAATATTCTAACTTATCAACATATTCCCACAAAACAAAAACAAAATATAATTAGTGTTATCTACCATAAGTAATATGTCAGATTACCAAAAATAAACTAACATAAAAGCATTTAACTTTTTACACACCACCAACACACATTTGTAAACTCACTTGGATAAATACGGATCTTTCCAACAGCAGCAGCAGTTTCTACAAAGTTATTTACCTTGTCCTGGCTTTGCAGTTACAGCTGCTCCAGCAGATGGCGGCTCAAACTCCTGTCAATTACAATAATGTTTAAATTATACAGTATCCTATTACATTGGATAAGTTGTAATGGAAAAATAGTGTTATCAGTTTTACCTTTGCTTTCTTTGAGTCTGGATCAAACCTTTCAAGAATTAACTTAGCTGTCTTATAAGTTTCTTTTTCCATGACTTCTTCAAGCTACAAACAAAAATTTCCATTAATTGTTAAATTCTGAAACATATACTATTAATTTTTTATAAATCTTATTCAAAAAGTATTAAAGTATCAATCTTAGAATTAAGGAAGATAAAGTAACTCCCTCCTTTTTGTACTTATTTCTAGCAAATGTATCTAAATTGAAAGATTTTCCTGCAATCAAGTAATAAAAATCTAAGCTTTTAAAATAGTGTCTAACTTCTAATACGTTACTTGCATTTTAACAGCTTTACTGCAAGGAAATACCAAATATCACTAATTGTTTACATATAATGAGGAGAATAATTACATGCACCAACTTCAATAATGGAATGTGCAAAAATCTATCAGCCATCATTATTGGAAGTTATTAGACATGACAAGCAAATGACAGGCAATTCCTCAGATTTATTTCCTCACAGCACTTAATGCTATTAATTTAAGAAGGTCATTAGCCAAGAGCTTTACAAAATAAAATCTCTGTGCCAATTAACTGCTGTCAGCATCGATTTTAGATTATTTATTAGCAGAAGCAATTAGCTTGCTGCAAACATGGTGAAAACTCTAACTGAGGGAACAGCCATGGAATTTGCTCAAGTGACTCAAAAACAAACCTTCTCCCCATCCTCTTTTCTTACTTAGATTCAAACATCTTTAGAAGAAGAAGAAAAACCAGTCACGGAATTTAAGTAAAGTTTTTACTAAGTTCTATGCTCACACTAGAGACTGTAATTAAAAGCTTCATTGTTATAGCACTTTATAAGCCTAATATGGGGGTTCAATTTTAAAAGTAAGTAATCACTAGTAAATACTTCAACAGTTATGGTCCAATATCAGAAAAAGTAAAATTTTAGTACAAGACAGTCAGTTATGACAAATTATTAGTGAGCAATATAAAATGCTTTTGGAAAAATTGGAACATGACCCTTTCCTTCTTGGTGACCAATAACCACTTATATTTGTTATATGTCCTATTCATTCCAAGACACTTATCTTAATAAGTAGCCCACACCACATTTACTTAGTTAAAGCATAATTTTAAAAGAAATGCCTTGCCAGAATTATAGTTAATAGACTGCCCATTAAACATAAAAATTTAAGTCCTTAGAGGAATGACTTATAACTCTCAATTTAGTAAAACAAAAATAGTTTACTAGTTATTTCAAAGTTATAATAAATTCTCAAGATGAACAATTTTCTTATGTAAAATTTACTTTGGACTAGTGAAAAATTAGGAATGGAGGTAAAGAAAGAGTATCATGAAATTCATCCCCAAATCAACATCATGAAATACTAAAGAATTGACTCTCTCATTAGACTTTTAGACCTATATTATCCAATAGAACTCTCAGTAATGACAGAAATGCTTCTACATTGGCACAGTAAAGTTACTAAGATGAATATGGTAAATGAACACATAAAATGTTGCTTTGTGACCTAGAAATTAAGTTTACAGTTTCATTTCACTATAAATAATGAAAATGTAAATAGTCAAATGTGGCAAGTAGCTACTGATTCAATTAGCATTACTACAGATAAAATCTATTGCTAGGTTTATGATTAGCATAAGAAAATTAAGTCAGTCTGAAAAACATTGTAGATTTTTTTCCTATATGTGATTCCTAAATTTGGCACACACACAAAACCATGTATACATGACATGAAGAGAAAGTGGAACTGTCTATGGGAACGAAGGGAAGTAATGGAAGCAAGGACCACAGTAGTATTAGATGGAACTTGCTCAACATATAATATATACTTGTACAAAGTGATCCAATGTAACATAATAAATATAATGAATATATGTAGGGAAAGGTTTTAAAAGATAAAAAGGTTTAAAATTAAAAAAAAAAAAGATACAACTATAATCTTTAAGAGAAAACTCAAAGTCAAAATGCTATTTCAACAACTCTACTCCCAACAGATCACTAAGTAATCACCTGTGTGTCTGTGTTTCATTTGTTTATCTTAAATAAGATTAAATTTTAAACACTAATAAATCCAGTCCCATTCTCCTTTATGTTTTTCAATTTTATCTAAAATTATTTTCATACAATATGCACCTCTGTCATGAGATACTGTGCCACCACAGGCAAGTGACCAAGGACTAAAACCTCGAAAGCCAGAAACCAAAAGAAATTGTCCTCAGTTTAAGTTGATTACCCTGTCACATCAATAGAAAACTAAGACAATTTATTACACTCTAGACAAAAGTACAGAAAACTGCCCACATATACTTGATTAAATTTCATTTTATGAGTTTCTACTTAATATCATACTATCAGCAACTACCACCATTTCCATACTTTAATACTAAGAAAATATGTAAAATCACTAAGACAAACACCAAGATCAATTCACTCATTAAAAACTTTAGATAACAACCTCACACTAATCTCTCTCTCTCCTCTCTCTCTCTCTCTGTCTCTCTCCTCTCTCTCTCTCTCTCTCTCTCTCTCTCTCTCTCTCTCTCTCTCTCTGCATCATGGTACTAAGGAAACCTAAGACTTAACACGAGTCCATGTTTCTTCCATTTGAGGCTCTAACACAATCTAGGTTCTAAAACCCTCCATGCCTCATTTAGTTCTCCAATGTGATTTACTTACTTCCTGACTTCCAATTAACATAAATTCTCAGAATTCAAAAATCCACACACCTAAACTACTTTTTCCTGTATATTAACTTTAAAAACTTCATAATTTAATTTCAACATTAAAATACTGTCATAAAGGGTTCCTTGGAGAATTACTAAGGTATAATATAAAAGCATTAATTACCCTTTTCTTTCCTTTTTATTTTCTTTTTTTTTTTAGATTTTATTTATTTTATATATATGATGAGTACACTGTAGCTGTCTTCAGACACACCAGAAGAGGGCATTAGATCCCATTACAGATGGTTATGAGCCACCATGTGGTTGCTGGGAATTAAACTCAGGGCCTCTGGAAGAGTAGTCAGTGCTCTTAACCGCTGAGCCATCTCTCCAGCCCAATTACCCAATTCTTAACTGATTTATATAAATTAATTTTAAATAAAATTTAACTTACTATCTTTTTCTTCTGTGATTTTAAGTCATCCAATGCTTCATCTAGAAAATAAGATTTAAATCAAATATTAAAATGCTTAGATATAAGAATCATCATAAATACTATATGTGAAGCAAACAAAAAAAGTTCAGAATTTCTCTAAATTTATCCCATATGAAAAGATAAAAATTATCTTTGTTTACCCATACATTTCATATTCTTCCTGTATTATACATTTCAAGATTCAGAAAAATTTAAATGGACTTTATATAAACATAATTCTTAATACTTTTTTCAGAATCAATACTTTTTCTTTTCTTTGAACATTTCATTCTCATTAATTTACAAATACCAAATCTCCTTTTATATACTTCTTTGTTTATAAGAGCATATTGCTTATTTTAATGGACTTTTGAAAATCTTTATTATACCTGAGAAGAGACTTCCAAAATAATATCAGTAGCTTTTCAAACTTAAGGACTTCTAAAATTTAAATACTTACTTAAGTTAGCATAATGGAACATGAACAATCATTTCAAAGAATATCTGTTAAGCCAGATATGGTGTGCACAATTAATCCCAGGAAGAATCATAGACAGAAAGATTCCTGTGATTTCAAGTCCAACCTAATCTATATAACAATTACTAGATGTCAGGGCTACAGGCTGAAATTCTGTCCCCAAAAATAATTTTTTAGATAAAAATAAATAATTTTAGAGAAAAAGAAAAGAAGGAAGGGTTAGAGAGACGGCTCAGAGACTAAGGGCACTTGTTGCTCTTGCACAGAACTCAGCTTCAATTCCCAGCACCCACATGATGGCTCCCCACCATCCTTTATCTAAGTTCCAGGGAATCTGACAGCCTCTTCTGATCTCCACAGGCACCAGATGTTCATGGTGTACATACATACATGAAGGCAAAACACACATTAAATAATTCCTTAACAAAAAAAAAAAAAATCCTTTTACAAATACATTGTTTCTATTTTTTTTTCTGTAGAAATACTTAATTAGCAAAAACAAGAAGTAACTCCTGCAAGTTGTTATCTCGCCTCCACATGTGCACTGGACCTGAGTTTGGTTTCCAGCACCTGTATTAGGCACATCACAACCACCTGTAACTCAAGTTCCAGAGATCCAATGCCCTCTTCTAACCTCCACAGACACCTGGACATACATGTGCTATAAAAACACATGCAGGCACATACATACATGTATAATAAGTAAAGCTGTTTTAAGTGAAAAAAGTGTATTCAAATATGTTTGTTAGAAATTAAGCATGTAATTATATTTAAACAGAATAGGCAAAGTGTGAAAGTGTCTGAAAATAAGTGGTTATCTGTGCTAGATCACATATCCTAAACTGGACAGAGTGAGATTATATGTAAGGAGCATACATACTTTAAAGGTCATCTATTCATAAAACCTTACTTATATACTGAAGCAAAATTATCTTTAAATCAAGTAGTACTTATAAAACTATTAGAAATTTGATATTTTATATTAATATTTTATTCATGTCAAAGTATGATAATGTATTATATTTATATTTTTATTTCTCTAAAATGTACCTCAAAATAATAGACAGTGAAGAAGGTGAAGGCAAAATAAAATTAAGAGAGACCATAAGTTGATAACTATTTAAGTCAATCATAGGTACACAAGAGTTCAGTAGACTACACTTTTGTACAGTGAAAAGAAAAAGAAACATACCATATAGAAAGTTTATCTAAGATAAACTATAGGTATATAAGTTATATATCTCATTGAACACAGAGAAGTCGAGCTGGTACATTGCTAGAGCCTTCACCCCTGGTGAGACTAGTAGTGTTCATGGCACTGGAAGGTCCTTTGCACACTACAGAGAAAGCAATTCAGCTACAAACCCTATGCACTACAATGGTGACTTCTCAGCATGACATGCTAATGCAATAATGACACAAAAGTTGTAGGAGTAACCAACCACTCTGATTGGCTTTAAGGCCCTTTCCATGTCTGACACTGCTCAGGTAGCCAAAATCCTGAGAAGAGACAGGCCATGGACCTAGGGAAAAACTAAATACTACTATCTGCTAAAGCAACAGTACTCAACCGTTGAGGGCGTCAAATGACCCTTTCACAGGCATTGCTCAAGACCATCTGTATATCAAATACTTGTATTATAATTCATAACAGTAGCAAAATGACAGTTATGAAGTAGCAACAAAACTATTTTTATGGTTGGGGGTCAATACAACATGAAAAACTATATTAAGGAGTCACACAGAATAAGGAAGGTTGAGAACCACTGAGCTATAGAAACAGCAATAAAATAACTCCTATTGACATTCTGCTATACCCAGAGATCAATACCTCACTCAACCATCAGAGAAACTTTCGCTTGTAGTAGATGAGAACTAACAGATGCACAACTGGACAATGTGCAAAGAGTGAGAGACTTTAGAACATTCAGTTCTAAATGAGATGTCTTCCTCAGACCTCTTCTCTCAGGACTCAGGGAAAAATGTGGTAGGGACAGCAGAAAGATTGTTAGAGCCAAGGAAACAATGTCTTCCAAACAGGAAAGGTTCACATATCAACTCAGAGGCTTGTAGCAGCATGGACAGAGCTCGCACAGATTCAAGCCAGACATGAAAGGCAGATGTGAACACCATCTCCCTGCCCCTAACCAAAAAACTGTCTCCAAATGACATCTTCTTGCAAAAGAAAGGAGTTTTCTCCAGTGGAGTCTCACTGGGTATATTAACCACACTTGAATAGGACCCATGCCCCACAGGAGATAGCCAACACAAAAGCAACTTAGAGGCATTTTTGCAGACTTTTTGTCTCACATTGCTTTGGTTGAACTTTTTCTTATTTGTCTTACTGGTCTTTTGCTTCTGTATTATGATTTGTGATTTTGTGTGGTTTTTGTATTTTGTTTTTTACATATCTGGGTATGTGAGTTTCTTGCGATTTTTCTTTGTTTTGCTTTTTTTATTGTTTTATTTTAACCAGTTCTTTTTTTTTCTAAAGAGAGAAAGTATGGAGCTAGGCAGGGAGGATCTGGGAGCAGTTGAGGGAGGGCAAACAATGGTCAGAATATATTGCCTGAAACAATTTTTAATTAATAAGTTTCTTTAAGTTTTTTTGTTTGTTTGTTTTTAAAGACAGGGTTTTTCTGAATAGCCCTGGCTGTCCTAGAACTCACTCTGTACACCAAGCAGGCTTCAAACTCATAGAGATCCACCTGCCTCTGCCTCCTGAGTGCTGGGATTAAAGGTACCACCACCCAGCAAGATACTTTCTAAGCCCTGAAAAAAAATCTTTACAACTTGCACATATATAAAACATAGAAGCAGATTTTTGTATTTGTATATTTCAACTAAAACCAAGCTAAAGGGCTGTGATGTTAATGAGAGTAATACAGTTAAAAGAAAAAGCTAGAGAGATGGCTTGGTGGTTAAAAGCACTCTCTGCTCTTGAAGAGGACCCAGGTTTAATTCCCAGCACCCACACAGCCACTCATAACCATCTGTGACTCCAGTTACAGATCCAAGGGATCCACTGACCTCACCTGGACTCCACAGGTACCAGGAACACACATGCAAGTAGAACCCACATGTACATAAAATAAAATGAATAAAAAGAACAAGTACCTATGTACTATATTTTACTCTATACCAATGTTGTCTACAAAGATTAATTTAACAAATACAATTTGCTTTTATTTAAAAATGTTTCGTGTAAAAAAAAAAAAAAAAAAACCTAAATAAGAATTGACACATACAGACAGAACCTTCTTATACTCATGACCTTTGTTATGTTGTACAGCAAACAATCTGACACACCACACTATCATCTCAAACCATTTCATAATTGGCTTATAAAATAGCACACAATAAGATGAGTTTGTTTGTTTCCTTAATATAGATTTACAAAAAATATTTAAACTTACTATTTCTCTCTGTTCTCTTGGAAAAGAAGAAAATAAGCACAGTTCTTAATGTCCAGATGCTAGAGAGGAAGCAAAGTTCAAAACAAAATCCATCATTACAAGAGGTAAATTAGAATCTACAGGCAAAAATAAACAGTTTCAATTAGAGTTAGGCGTTTCTCTGTACATCTCGAAAATCAAAAACTGATTGTTTTGTTAAGAATACCAGAGGATCACTGACATTTCAATAGATGAGTTCTCAACCTGAATCCCAGGGGCCTCCTAGAGTTCCTCCTGGAACTATAGAATACATTTCTCTAGAGAAACCATTGCTTTTGTCAATTTCCAAAGGGTCTATTAATCCCCCAAAGCATTAAGAACAGCCCTATAGAATGCTTTCTTTTATTAATTCTATTGTATTTATGTGTATGTGTATGCGCATTTGTATGTACATATGTGTAGGGATGCCCAAAGAGGCCAGAAGACATAAAATTGCCTGAAGCTGAAGTTACAGTTGGAAACCTACTAACATGGATGCTGGGAACTGAACTCGAGTTCTCTGAAAAAGCAGCACAAGCTCTTAACCACTGAGCCATCTCTCCAACCTCAAGAATGCATTCTAAGTAAATATTAGTTCCAAAAACTGTTTCCTATCTGTTCCCTTGTGTTAACAGGCAAGCATGTTTTGCTTTTCCAAACAAGAGTACTATTACACAATCCCTACCATTTAACATTGAAGAGATCTTCTTTATTTAATAGAATAAGCTATCTGGAGAAAGAAGTTCAGAGGAGAAAAAAAACCTTACTTTCAAATAAATACTTGAAAAATAAAATTTAGCTAATAAATGTCTCCTTTTAAAATGTTATGGTAGTAACTTTTTAGGCTTTGTACTACTAAATATGTCCAATAATATTAAACGAATTAAGAGAAACTCAGCAAACAATCCTATCACAAGGCTGTCAAAGTCATCTCTACTCTAAATACAGGCAACCATAGGCCAGCCAGATGGCTCTGTTTGTCAAAGTACTGTGAAAACCTGACAACTTGACATCAACCACCAGAACCCACATATAATCGGCCCACAGTACTGTCCACTGTCTTTCATAAGTATATCATGGTATGTCTGCCACCCCACACACACATACACACACACACACACACACACACACACACACACACATGAAAAGATTAAAAATTGATCATAACAAGCAATTAAATTGAGTCAATAATAATAATAAAATTGCCCAAATCAAAGAAACTCAGATGGATTTACTAATAAATTCTATTTGACTTTTAAAGAACTAACACCAATGCTTCTTAGACTACTACATCATATAGAATGGAAAAAAACACTACCAAACTTTTTTTATGAAGGCAGTATTATCTTGATACAAAAAGCAGAAAACAAGAAAATTATAGGCTATAGATTCCCTAAAGACCATAGAAATATAAAAATTATACAAAATATTTAAAATATAATTCAAGAAAGTATCAAAAAGATCATCTGCCATGCCATGCTGATTTTGTTCCATAAATATAGGGATAGTGCAAGAACATATACAATCAATAAATATAATGCACCACATAAATGAACTCTAAGACAGAAATCATGTGATCATCTCAATAAACACAGGAAGAGCTTTTAACAAAATCCAATACCTTTTCATGGAAAGATTTTAAAAAGCTCTGAGGAAAGTAGTAATTAAAAACATAATAAAGCTATATAAAACAAACCTATAGCCAACACTATACTAAGTGGGAAAACACTCAAAGCATTACCTAAAATCAAGCGCAAGAAAAGTTGTCTACTATCTCTACTCTGATATAATCGAGTCCTGTTTAAAGCCAGCTACAGCACTAAGACAAGATAAGGAAACAAAAGATACAAATAGGAAAGAAAAAGGCCAAAGTATCCTTATTTGTATTTGATGGAACTTTACACATAAGAGACCCTAAAAACTCCCCCAATAAACTGATAAAAATTCTCAAAGAAGGATACAAAATTAACATTTAAATAGCAGCTTTCCTAGGTACAAATAGGAACAGAGCTGACAAACAATTGGGAAAACAATCCCATTTACAATTGCTTCAAGAAAAAAAATTAAATACTTAGAAGAAACTTAGCCACAGAAATGTAAGACCCCCTACAATGAAAACTTTGTAAAACTGAAGAAATTTAAGACACTAAAAAACGTATCTCCCAGATCCACGCTCAAGGACTAGAAGAATTAAGACTGTGAGAATGACTATATTACCAAAAGCAATCTACAGACTCATTCAATGCAATCCCTACCAAAATTCCAATATCATTCCTCACAAAAATATGTGTGTGTGTGTGCATACATGTGCACTGCGTGTACACGCATGCATGCACAGGCACTGGAGGTATCATCTACCTAATTCCAAGTTATACTACAGAGCTATATAAACCCATACAGTGACAACCACCTGACTTGACAAAGATGACAAAAATATACAGCCTTTTTAGCAAATGACACTGGAAAAACTGAACATCCTCAAGTTAGAATGGAAACTAGCTAATTATTTCTCATAGTGTACAAAAAAAGGAAACCAACAACACAAGCTGAGAGGTGGCTCAGTAGCTAAGAGCACTGGCTGCTCTGTCAGGAGAAAAGGAGCTCCAGTCCTAGCGCCCTGTCAGTCTTGCCTCCTCATACTCCGCCTTCAACAGTCCTCTCACAACCAGGACTGACTGGTTGTGACAGAGGTGATAGTAAAGACAAAGTTAGACAGAGCTCAGCTTTGGGTCCCTCTTGTTCTTTCTCTCTTGGATCACTGACTTTGAAAGTCAATGAGCCTGTGGGAAACACCTAATGAAGGACTGAAACTTGCTAAGCAAGACTCAAAGCAGATTTGAAGAGATTACCAAAAAATGCCTAAAACTATTCCAGATGTCCTCACTGTATTTAGGTTCAGAATCTACTTTGAAAGTGGCAAAACAATCAGCTCTGGCATGATTTATAACTGCAGCAAGGGAGATAAATCCACACATAAGCATAGATTTACAAGATATGGCCTAATAAAAAGACAAAGATCTCCAGGAAACAAGCAAACAAATATAATAACAGAATGAAGTCGAGCGAAGGCAAAAATAAATGAAGCCAGAAACTGGATGGCTGCAGACGTAAACTCTGCAATGACTTTATCTGCTATGACTGCAGACTCAGTCAGGCCTTCAGATGACGGCAGCCCAAGCCAACAGCTTAACTGTAATTTATACAAGCACAAAAGACTCTGAAACAGTTACCCAACTAAGCTGCTCCCAAGAGTTCTTGTCCTTCAGCAACTGTAAGGGACTTATTAAGTGATTAAATTCTGGGACAGTTTGCTACATAGCTATAGATAATTCATACACACCTCAAAATTGTGATGATATGGTTTTAGAATAGGAAAACAAATAACTAACACTAGATTCCAACATGATTCTTACAGCAGCTACCTAAGCAGCGAAGAGCTATTAAGCATTGTCTTTTTCAAGGGAAGAGATAAGGAGAGAAGTTAAGCATCCCTTATTCGTAGTGAATCCCCAGAAAACAGTCCCCTCTTATTTACAAGAAATATGCCCCCCCAAACTCCTACAACGCCCCTCCCCAGTGATACCTGAAATGCAGATGGACTGAATCCTTTGCATCACTGCCTTGCTCATGTTGTGACACTTTAATACAGTTTCTCATGCTGTGGTGACCCACAATCACAAAATTACTTTGTTACTACTTCATAAATGTAAGTTTGCTGTTGTGAGTCATAATGTAAATATCTGATATTCAGGATATCTGATGTGCAACACCCAAAGGAATTGTGACCCACAGGTTGAGAACTACTGTACAGATGGGTTTTTCTTAGATGCCATAGAGCATTGCTACCCTGACCAGAGTTAACTTGGCCTCCATGATGCATTCTTTGAGGTACTACTCTAGTGTTTTGGGCTCATTTATTAGAGTAAAAGTTAGAGTTAGCTAAAAGATTGTGATATCTTGGACAATCGATCTGATAACCAAGAGGGCCACTAAGAGACTGAGAGGTCACATGTTATAGTAAATATCCACTGAACAAGGGGACGGCTGGCATTCTGGGCAGGGCAGTGTGGTATAAATGCCATCACATTACTCAGACCAGCCGGGCAGTGGTGGCCCACGCCTTTAATCCCAGCACTCGGGAGGCAGAGGCAGGCGGATTTCTGAGTTCGAGGACAGCCTGGTCTACAGAGTGAGTTCCAGGACAGCCAGGGCTACACAGAGAACCCTGTCTCGAAAAAGAAAAAAAAAAAAAAAAAAAATTACTCAGACCAGCAACTTTAAGTTGTGGCTTTTTTACTTATAGAATATTCCATTTAGTTATTTTCAGATTGTGGTCAGCCATAGACAACTGAAACCAAAATCATAGATAAGAGTAACAGCTGTACTCTGAGAGAGATTTAGAAGGGAAAAAAATACAGAGAGGAAATGAAACCGGAAAGGGGTTGCAGAGATGGTAAAGATGAAAAAACAGATTTCTCTTAAATGAGTATATACTTTTTAAATAGTATATATAACTTTTAAAATGTAACTATAAGAATTGGGATATATTCTCCTCAAACCAAAACTGCCCCCATTTCTGAACAGTAAATCCTTTCAGTTTTTATCAGAACTACTCCTAAGAAAAATCAGCTACCAAACAATACTTCTTGTGTCCACTTTCCACGATTTAAAAAGACCTTGCTCTTAAAAATGTTCTGTTGCCATTCTTCATTCATACACAAGTTCTTACTCTTTAGGGCTAAGTTAAAGGAAATTATTTTGTATTTTATTATAAAATTTAGAAACATAATTACAGTAATTCAGGGATCCATGCTCTACTTATCTCGTCTAAGGCTTTCCTCTCCTAATAATTAAATGAAATTTATGAAAAAACAGAGAGATGGTTTTGAAAGTGTGTGTGTGTGTAAAAGGGCTAATAATAGCACATTCTCCATTCTCACCCAATTCCAGCCTTAGAAATCATTCAAACAAGATAAAAATAAAAATGTAATCTCCTTTTCTGGTAAAACTTGAATTGTAGCTATAAAACCCAAACTTCGGAATAGTCACAAAGAGGCCAGCAGGATAAACCTTTCCAAGTATAAAGTCTATAACTCATGTCAGCAAAATAAGAAACATAACTAAAGAAAAGGAAGAGATAAAAAAAATTATTCAAAAGTGCTCTATTTCTAAAGAGCAGTCAGTATTTCTATGACAGGAAAGGAGAAAAGAGATTCTGACCCATAAGAAAATACAGTAGCCTAACTTCACTAGCTAGGAAAAGATAAAATTTCACACAAAAATCTAGATAATAAAGAAAATTCCAGTCAATCTAGAACACAGATGAAGATATTCCATTAATCCCAAATAAGTCTCCCACAAATAACTGGCACAAAAATAAACATATGGTAAGTCATTTTTTATTTTAAAACTTCTTTTTAAAGTACATTATATTTCAAAACTAAACCTAACTCCTATCAGGAAAGTGCACTAAACTTAAAACTAGAAACTCAAAGGGAGACTGCCATACTAGATCATAAGATAAAATCTAATCATTAATTTAAGCTGACTTTGAAACTGAAAATAATGAAAAGAGACATACCAGGGACAAATAAAATAGAAGGTACATATGTTAACACCACACACAAAAAAAGACTTAACTAGAGAAAGAGAATTTATCTTTTTAAATTTATTACCACAGATTATTTATATAAAATAATGGGTTTCATTATAACATTTCCTCACATAAGGACATACTGTACTTCAAGAGAAAGGGAGGGAGGGAATGAGGAGGGGAAGAGAGAGATGAAAGGGAGGGAGAGAATGAAGAAGGAGAGAGAGAGGGAAGGAAGAAATAGTAGGCTGGCTGATTGAACTTATTTCAAAAGGCTGTGTTTGCCAGTCTTCTAACTAAACTCAGGAAATATCCAGTAGCTAGGAAAAATGAAATTTGTATGTACTGGTTTGAACAAGAATGGTCTCCTTAAGTTCATATATTTGAATACTTGGTCCCAGTTGGTAGAAGTGTCTGGAAGGGATTAGGAGGTGTGGCCTTGTTGGAGATGTGTCAGTGGAGGGAGCTCTGGGGTTTCAATAAGCCCAGTCATCTCCACTGTGCCCTCTCTGCCCCGTGGATGTTTTCTCTTACCCATTGTTCCAGCACCATACCACCATGCCTGCCTGCCTTTCTGCCTGCCTGCCCACTACCATGTTCCCCCTGCCATGATCATCATGGACTCTAACCTTGAGAACCATAAGCTCCAAATTAAGTTCTTTCTAAGTTACCTTGGTCATAGTATTTTTGTCACCTCAATAGAAAAGTAACTAAGATCAAAGTATTCTTAACAGCTTCCAATTAAAGTAGGGCTATAAAAAAAAGAAACAGAAACATGAGCACCTTTCTCAATTTTCTTGCTTAAATTTCTTCCCCAGAGTCCCACTGTAAGAGAAAACAATAAAAAAGATCTTAATTTAAAAACAAACAAACAAAAACACCATGGAGGAAACCCATGGTTAACTCCTCTGGGAATATCAACTTTTATAGTAATTAATTTCTGAAATTATAGAGAATAAAATGTCTAAAGAAAAAAGAAAGTGAAGGAGAGAAGGAAGGGAAGGAGGGGGAAAAGAGACAAAGAATACATAAGACAGCTTATAAAATGATATAATAGGCTGGAAGTATAACTAAGTGGAAGAGTGCTTGTCTAGCATGCATGGCCTGGCCCAGAGTTAAATCACCTCATACACACACACACACACACACACACACACACACTTAAAAGGAGTTCACCTTAAAATGAACCAACTAGAACTGAACACAGTTCAGTTGTAAATAATTACCTAGCATGCATGAGGCCTTGAGTTGATCTTAAACACCACATAAAATTAAAGGGGGAGGAGAGGACACTCACATACATGATGTATATATGTGATGCAGGCCTTTAATCCAGCCACTTAGGAAGCTGAAGTAGAAAAATCAAAAGTTCCAGGTTTTGTCCAAGCTACAGGATGACTTCAAGGCCAGCCTGATTCACTGAGCAAGACCCTGTCTCAAAATAAAAACTAAAAAGAAAGGGTTGGGGATGTAGCTCAGAGATAGAATGATTGCCTAACACACACAGAACTGGGATAAAAAAGGGTGTGTGTGTGCATGTGTGTGTGTGTGTGTGTGTGTGTGTGTCTATGTAGCCAACTCAGGCAGGCATGTGGTACACTCCTATATTCCCATCACTCAAGAGAATTACTAGTTAGAGGCCCCATGGACTATATACTGAGAAACTATTTCAAAGAAAACAAAAAAATCAATTCCTAAAGCAATGCATATCTGCCAACATAATATGGTTACAAATGTCTAAGTATACCCAAACCTTCCCTCCCTGTGACAAAGTCTAATGATGTCTATGAACTAAATGTTGCATTTTGATTATAATTTAGTGGGGCTAGAGGATGGTAGAGTACTTGCCTAGCATATGTGAAGCCCAGGGCGTTTGAGTCTTAGTACTAGAGGGTTGAGGGGTAAAAATCAACCTTACGCTAGAAATATCCCTAGCAGAGCATTTGTTTAGCATGTATAAGGCCTGAGGGTTGATCCTCAGTACCAAAAATGCATATTTAAATTGAAAAAAGAATTGAAAAAATGCTTATCTACTGAACCTCTATGTTCTAGAAAACAATAACAGAATCTACAGTTCACCCATACTATATAACAATGTGAAGATGAACTAAATTCTCAAGGCATTTTATATAAAGTATTGATATTCTATCACAAAGAGTAGTTTTGGAATAGCTATGACTAGATTATGAGTCCTCTGTCTTGATCTTTAACCTCTTTAGTATAAGCATCTCCAAGATAGTTGTCACACTTTGGACATTTTGAACATATCAAATTTATAAGTGGTCTAATAAATATAAAAATGTGGAGAATAAAGTAATAATGTTTTACTGTTTCTTCTGCTTCCAATACTTGGAAGTAAATTCTAGTCTAGCCCTCAGAAATATTCCCAAGAAAAAAAGTCCAACTAAGCTTAAGCAACAGCTCACACTCCAAATAAAACGCCACACCCGGGGGGTTTCTTACTTGCCACAATATCCACTTTCACACCTGTAATTTGTTTCATGCTGATTGTCACTGAGTGAAAAGGCCATCTATTCTTTGTTACCTAACTTGGCTTGTGCTTTCCAAGTGAAGAGCTAACTAAAATAGGAGCTGCAACAGTAGAGACTGGGGTAAAGGAGAATAAGACAAGGGGAGAGAGAAATGATTCTGCAATGTATCAAATCACAAAGCACTAACTATAGTGACACACAGCAGTCCAGGACACACTGTAGGAGAAAATGTCTTAAGTCAGGGTTTCTATTCCTGCACAAACATTATAACCAAGAACCAAGTTGGGGAGGAAAGGGTTTATTCAGCTTACATTTTCCACATTGCTGTTCATCACCTAAGGAGGTCAGGATTGGAACTCAAGGTCAGGAAGCAGGAGCTGATGCAGAGGCCATGGAGGGATATTTCTTATTGGCTTGCTTCCCCTTGCTTGCTCAGCTTGCTTTCTTATAGAACCCAGGACTACCAGCCCAGGGATAACACCACCCACAAGGTGCGTTCCCACCCTTGATCACTAATTGAGAAGATGCCTTACAGCTGGATCTCATGGAGGCATTTCCTCAGCTGAAA
>NC_034592.1:60605136-60673967 GCF_900095145.1 Mus pahari
CACACACACACACACACACACACACACACACACACACACACACACACAGGTGTGTGGCCATCAGTCACATAGGCAATGCCCCAAGCTCCTGGTATTGTTTGGACCTGTGGGGAGCAACAGCCAGGAATGCTCTGTCCCACAGTTACCTAGCAACAGCCAGGATAGCCCAGCCCACTATAAAAGGAGCTGCTTGCCCCCTCCTCGACCTCTTACCCTCTTGCTTTTACTCTTGCTCCCTTCTCCCCTCTATGTGGCCATGGCCGGCTTCTACTTCTCTACTCTCTCCCTCTCTCTGCCTTTCTATTAAAAAAAACCGCCTTAAAACCATGGACCGGACCCACCGTGCTGGAGCAATGGAGCAGGTCTCCCCCTAACAAGCTGCAAGTCTAACCTCCCTGCACTCCAGCCACAGTCTCCACCAAACCAACCCGCCCAACCTAGGACTCCCCTTCCTCCCTCTCCCCCCCCACCTCCTCCCCCCGCCAGATCTCTCCTCCTACCCTTTTCCCTTCGGCCCCCAGGCCAGAGTCTGCCCAAGGGTTCCCACTAGTTCTCAGCTCTTCCATAACATACAGTGGCATCTGGGATGTCCAAGAGTGAGAACCTGACGTCCCTGACCTCCATGCAGCCCAGGGACCCCAGAACTGGCTCTTCTGTGGTGCCTGAGAGTATAAGCCCTACTCCCGGCAGGTCTGTGGGAACCTCAGACTGTGCCTTCCCCACCCCAAAGCGGGATCCCGAGGCTTCTAACAGTTCAACGCTGCCAGCAGCCTGGGGTCTGCACAGTCAAACTCCCTGTGTCTGCCTCTCCCAGTGGCCTTAGCCCCGAGTCCATGCGGGACCCCATTTTTGTCCCACAGATGATGACTCATTGGGCCGAGGCTCTTACCATAGATCATGATAGCACAAATTCAATCCCCAGAACCCACAGTGTAGAACAACCACCCATAAGAAGTCATTTGACCCAAAGAACACACACACACACACACCAATGTGACTGTTCTAGTTTCCTCTGTAGAGCTGATAAAACACTAACCAAAAGCAACGGAAGACAGGCCTGCTTTACTTAGTTTACACTTCACATATCACAATCCATCATTGAGGGAAGTCAGAGCAGGAACTCAAGAACTCAAAGAAGGTAGAAAGCATGGAGGAACTGTTTACTGGCTTGCTCCTACCCCAACAGTGGGCTGGGCCCTTTTAATCAATTAGCAATCAGGATAATCTCCCAGAGGGTAATCCATAGGCCAATCGATCCAGACAATCCTTCAAATGAGACTTCTCAGATGACTCTGGGCTATGTCAAATTGATAATTAAATACACTTGAACATGTAATAAAGTTTTTCTAACTTTAAAAAATGATTCAGGCTAAGAGAACAACTCAGTAGAAAACATTTAATACTTGACCACTGATTCTATTCCCAATATCACAAATAATAAAACCGGGCAGTGGTGGCGCACGCCTTTAATCCCAGCACTCGGGAGGCAGAGGCAGGCGAATTTCTGAGTTCAAGGCCAGCTTGGTCTACAAAGTGAGTTCCAGGACAGCCAGGGCTACACAGAAAAACCCTGTCTTGAAAAAAACAAAACAAAACAAAACAAAAAAATAATAAGTGATTTATTTGTCTCAAAAGTAATTCTTGTGACTTAGTAACAGATCCAGCAAAGCACAATTTGGTGCAACAATTAGAATTAGCAGAGTTCTAATGAAACATTCATAAATTACATTTTAAATTCAGAAAATCAAACTGCTATATCGAATTGAATGTAAAGTTCGAGTATTTTTCCTTTTATTAAAATGTTTATATCAATGAAGTATTTCATACTTTTAATCTTATTTTCTCCCTACTTTTTATGAAAAAAATAGAAGGCGAACAATGTAAAAGAGCTCAGCATTATAAAAATCATTTCTACTTTGGAATTTTAAAAAATCCAAAAGATTTCTTTAAGAAAGGGAAATAAGATGTTAAGAGAGAGGCTGGCAGCACAGCTCGGAGGCAGAGCTCTTGCCTAGCATAGAAGGAGGCTCAAAGCCAACAGCCAGAAAACTAACTGCAGGTCTCATAACTGAGCACACACATAAATGTGGTCACTCTACACATGTAAAGTTGATTATGAGTTTGGGAGTTCAAATTTGGAAATACGTCCTGCACTAAAGATTAAACCAAAACCTGTCCTAGCACTCTTGATACTTTTTCTATATCCCATTTCTTCCTGTCATATCCTATCAGTTTTAACTTTCAAAATATTTCTAAGTTATCTACTAACAACTGATGTTACTGGGCAGACCTATTCACCTTTATCTTTAGATTAAATTTATTAAGCCAAGCAATGATGGTGCAAGCCTTTAATCCCAGCAACGAGGAAGCAGAAACAAGCAGATCTCTATAGGTTTAAGGTCAGTCTGGTGTACACAGTCTCAGGCCAACCACTGTCACACAGTGAAATCCAGTTTCAAAAATGAAATCAAACAAAAGACCTTATATAGCAGCCTCCTAGATATTTTATTTTTGTCTCCATAAAACAGCCTATATGTGACCCTCTTGATATAATTTTTATCTTGTTATTCTTCCACTATGGAAGCTTCTTCCCACTTCACCTACTGTGAAATTCATACTTCCAAGCTTGACTTTCCATAACCTTACTTCACAGCATTTCTCTCTCCATTACACATTACAAATATGCCTGTCATCTTTGCCCTTCAAAAACTATACTCAAATTCTCAGTCTACACATTTTCTATTTTCTAGTTTTAGAAGCATAATCCTTCAACTCCTAGACCTTGTTTTTAACAATGTAAAGTATACACTGATGCAAAAAAAAAAAAACCTACCAGAAAACATATAGAATAAAAAACACTACTTAAAAATCATACCATTAGAAAGAATTACCACTAATATTTTTTAAATAATCCTTTATATGGAACTTTGTAGGTATATGTGCCACACTATATGCTCCATATAGTCTTCATAAACTTCAACTTTTTCTGTACTTGTTCTTCACACTTCATGCTCAACTCAAATATCACTTTCTAAAAAGAGGCCTTCCAGGACCCTTGTAAAGAATCCTATTTTAAATTACATCACTTGATATCCTTTATTGCACATATTTCTCTCCAATTAACTGTATGTCTTTGTTAACTTATCTATATTTTTATCTGCCCAATCACAGAGGAATTCAAGTTACATGGAGCAGAATCTTACCACTACTTTTCACATCACTATGGTCTGGATCACTACATAACACATTGCCTAATACTTAATAAAGAGATGATGGCTTTGGTAACCATGTTGGGGGGGGGGGTACGAGGCGCCAAACCAGAGCCTCACATATACTAGCAAATGTTCTACTAATATGCTATAGCCCCTAGACCTTTTGTATTTTCTATTTTTGACACAAGTGCTCAGTAGGTTGCATAGCCTGAATCAACTCCCTACAGTCCAGGCAGGTCTTAATCTTGTGATCCTTCTGCCTCAGTTTTCCAAGTAGCTGGGATTACAGGCCTGACTTCAGTTACCATTTATAAGCCACAAAACCTAAATTTTTATCTTCTATTGAATTTTCTCTAAACCTCATACTCCATACTTAGCCATCCATTTGACAGTTCCAATAGGAAAATACAGTGGTTCACCAAACCTCCTCCTCCTCGGGTTATTCACTATGTTGATGAATGATAATATCCTCAACCAAATATTCCAAACTATAAACCTGAATTTTATCCTTGAAGTGATTCCTCTTCACCCCATATCCAATTACCAAGTCTCTCAATTCTACTTCCTAAATCGCCAATCCATCAATTTCACTCAATCCATCTGCTCCTCTCCCACCCACCAAATAGAAAGCATTCATCATTTCCCTTATCAACTACAATATCCTTCCAGCTTCCTACTCCAGATCCACTCTTACTTCCTTCTAATTTATTAGAAGCTACACCCTCAGTGGCTAAAATAACGCCATGGTTAATCTTGTCAATTTGTCTAGATTCAGAATTACTCAGTAAACAGACATCTGGACATGTATAAGAGGCTTAACTAAATGTAGACAGACCCATACTCTGAGCTGGGTCCCAGACTTAATGAAAAGGTAAATGCAAGTGTAGCAACAGTATTCACCTTACTATGTATCCCAACTGCAAATGCAATGTGATGACACTCCTACAGTCACAGCTACCACTGTTCTTGCCACCATGTCATACTACTTTATATATAATCCATTCTGTCTCAAATTCAGACATCAATTCTTCAGAAGTCTGTAGTAAACAATTCCATTTTGAGATTCTTCCTCTCAGTGCAGCCTTTGGTTATATAATCAATCACACAGTAATCTAGGCAACTGCTATGAAGGGCTGTGCAGCTATGATCAAAGTTACTGATTTTAAAGTGGGAGATTATCATAGATTACCCAGGTATATCAGAGCATCAGAAGTTGACCAACAGCCTAGGTCTATAGTTCCTCCTGAGATTCTGAATAGACCACTGTCTCATCCCTGGAGACTTCAGTCCGTGAGATTCTAAGCAAAGACCCAGTTAAGCTGCCTGAACTTCAAACTTCAGAGCTGATATAATGAATGAGTGTTGCTTTAAGCTGCTTCAGACCAATTGAAAACTTACAATAAAGACTCTTTCTATACCCCCACACTAAGCCTGAGTTGGGGTCCCTGTTCTCATAGCATTTTGCATTTCTGTGATAACATTAATCATATTTATTACTTTACACATAGCCTAAGATCTATAGCCAAAGATTTTTCAATTTTGTTCACAATACACAATTATAACCCAATGTCTACACAACTGTTCTCCATATAAATGTTTGCTAATTAAATGAAAAACCTGTTCCCCAAAATTTTCAGTTGAGATATACTCCTATAAAATACCAGCCTATGAAGTACTTACAATAATTAAAGAGAAGAGTTAGGGTGAAAAATACATATTTAGAGTCATCTGAACACTTACTATTTCAGTTTTACAAAACTCTGCCACTCATTACCTCCCCTGCTCCATGCCCAATCCCTACAGGAATCATGGCCATCTATCAGAAAACTATACTTTACTAGTAACAACGGTGATATCCTCAAGTATACCTTTGGGTTATAAACTAGAAATTATCCTACAATTTAAAAACATAATTATCAAACTGCAAAAATGAATTTATTCAACCTGAGACATTAATATTTTATAATAAAAAATTAAAATTATCTGGTCAGAAAAGAAAAAGATCAACAAAAATAATACTTACATCAAAGGAAAAGCAAAAAATGGGAGTGTCATGACAAGTCTTGCTGTAAAATCATCAGGAAGATACCACAAGTATACAATTAAACATGTAAACAGATAAAGAATTGAAGAATAGATAATTAATCTTCCAACCCATAATTTTTGCAATCTCTGATTTTTTTCTCTAAATTCTTCCAATGCTTGAATTTCCTGTTAAGAGAAAAGTATTCCATATTGTGAAGTCTCATAAATTATTTAAAAATTAAAATAGAAATTAACATGACAGAAAGATTGTATAAGATTCCTAAAATTCAATGTAATACAATGCTCTAACATTTTTAAAGCAAACATATGGAATAGTAAACTAAAAGTAAAGTTAAAAACTATATAAGTCTACAATTTTTAAACTGAAATATTAAATACTATTTTTTTTAAAGATTTATATTTTATATATGTGAGTACACTGTCAGTGTCTTCAGACACACCAGAAGAGGGCATCAGATCTCATTACAGATTGTTGTGAACCACCATGTGGTTTCTGGGAATTGAACTCAGGACCTCTGGAAGAACAGTCAGTGCTCTTAACCTCTGAGGCATCTCTCCAGCCCCTAAATACTATTTTTATTTTTTTTTTGGCCAAAAGAACTCATTTTATTCTGAATTGTCAGGCTCATAGCATCTGTCTACCATGATTTTTCAAATCTGTTCTATATTATTGTCTTTATGTAACATACTGTGAGATTCCTCAGCCTTCCTTTGACACAATACCATTACTTTACTAACTTGAACTCTATTGTCTGTCTATATAATGTATATGAAGCAGTATTACTTAACAGAAACAAATACAGTTGAAAAACCACTATTTTAATTTCCTAAATACTATTTTTAATCTATCTGTCTATCAGTCTATTGCCAAAGACTAGAGAAATGAAATTGGCATCAGCAAATATTTATGGAGTCAAGAAAATAAAAAGTCTCCACATACGGCCTTTAAAAATCTGACAAAAGAACCGGGCGTGGTGGCGCACGCCTTTGATCCCAGCACTTGGGAGGCAGAGGCAGGTGGATTTCTGAGTTCAAGGCCAGCCTGGTCTACAAAGTGAGTTCCAGGACAGCCAGGGCTATACAGAGAAACCCTGTCTCGAAAAAAAAAACCAAAAAAAAAAAATCTGAAAAAAAAAAAAAAAAAAGAATAAAAATACTTGGGCTGAGTATGGTGGCCTACACCTTTAATTCTGGCACACAGAGGCAGAAGCAGGCAGATTTCTCCAAGTCTGAGACCAGCCTGGTATAAATAGACAGTTTTCAGCCAGAAGACAGAATATGGTAAGACTATCTCAAAACAAAATAAAGCAGTGATTGAAATTACATTATTTCACAGTGTAGTCACTACTTCCAATATCCTGAAGGACAAAACATTATAAATAAGAAAAAATTTTTAAAGCTATATAATTGTTGCACAGTAGCCTGCAATCTTTATTAAGCTACCTGTTACACTGATTTACACCATGCTAGCTCTAATTGCATTCTAACAAGTTCTATTACTACTTGATAGAGGCTTAAGTCACTAAAAGACTTCAGATTTTTCTTTTTTTTTTTTTTTTTTTTTGAGATCATAGTTCTCAGGACTCCTCTGTATCAGTGGTTGTTAACCTGTGGGTTACCACAACCCCTTGGGGGGGGGGGTCACATATCAAACGTTCTATATATCAGATATAGATTATATACACTATAATTCATAATAGTAGCAAAATTGCAGCTATGAAGTAGCAACAAAATAATTTGATATTGTTGGGCTCTTGGGGTCCTGCTTGGTTTCTAATAATAAAGACAGGGAGACATCTGTAAGTATATGGCTTTTTGTTGGGGAAGTCCCTCAGCTTGTCCATCAGACTTCACCCAACTTCTCTCCACATGGCTCTCGCCCTGTTCAGCTTCTTTCTCTCCTGCCCAGCTCCAGCTGCCAGTTCATTATGCAAAAAGACTCACTTTTTACTCATTGAGTCTGAACCAATCACAGCAGGACAACACCTGATCCATCTCTCTGTCTGCCCCCTTGGCACTGAGGACAAGGTGACCTCATCCATGGCAGTTTGCCATTTCTTTTGGGGCAGGTAAGAGAGCAACAAACATTTACTTATTCTGCTAGCGTGGCACCAGAGGCACAGACATTAACAACTGAGAATACAGACACAACTTCATAGCCAGTTGACACAGTACATTTTCTGGCTGGCGTCACCACACACAAGGAACTGTAGTAAAGGGCTGCAGCATTAGGAAGGTGAGAAGCACTGTTCTATATCATCTTAAGTTCCCATATCTCTTCTCCAATATAAAATTACTAAAGTAATATTTAATTAACATCTAAAATACATTAAAATACTTCAGAGCCAAAGAACATACCTTATCTATATTTTCTAGAACTTCTACTGTTGAAGGTTTTGCCTGTTTTAGAGATAGAAATAAGACCTGGCATTAAAAGTTGTTACTACAATTATTTTGTTAAAAACACACTTATGTAGTCATTAAAGACCATTTTAATTCTCAATTAGGTTTCTCAATATTACCAAGCTATATGTCTATCTGTTCATAACTATAACTGAAAAACTATAATTACCAAACTATATAAGATTCTTGAAATAACTTTCTGAAACTTTCGACTTTGATAGCTCCACTTTCTACCATTCTTAACCTCAACAGAATAGATTTTTATAGAGAGAAACATATTTTCACCCAAAGGGATTCATATAACAAAAGATTCAGGAACTAAAGATAGTCTAATTCAGTAACGCTCAGGCTCTGTGCTAGCAGCATTGAAGCCCCCACAGGGGCTTAAACAGAGGTTAAAAAAATAAAAATAAAAAAAGACTACCTTCATTGTGATTCCCAAAGTTCTAGACGGGATTTTTTTCATCTGTTTGATTGATTGATTTAAATGATTATAGATATGTTCCTGTGTGTATCTGTATACCATGTGCATCCCTAGTGCCAAAGAGGCCAGAAGAGGGCACTGGATCACCTGTAGCTGCAGTTATAGCAGTTGTGAGCCACCAACTAGGTGCTGGAAATTGAGCCAGGGCCTCCAGAAAAACAATCAGTGCTCTATCTTCTGAGCCATCTCTCTAGCCCCAAGTACACAGTTTTTGAAAAATGAAATTTTTAAAGAGTATACAGGAATACTTTATAATAGTAGAGATTATTTGCCAAAGGTATTTCTATATAAGCCAGAATGGTTCAAATGACAATTGAGAAAATATTTATAACAGTATTATATCCCTAGAAGCGTTGATAATGTAAAATTGAATCATGAAAAATTGCCATTTTTTGCATGTCAAAGCAGAATATCAGCAACTTCATATAATTCAACCAAATTTAAAAAAAAAAACAAAAAATGTTAAATTAATTCAGTCTGTCATAATTTTTTTGTTTTTGTTTTATCCTCTGTGTAACATCCCTAGGTGTCCTGGAAGTCACTTTGTAGATCAGGCTGACCTCACACTCACAGAGATTCGCCTTTCTCTCAAGTGCTGGAACTAAAGGTATGAACAGCGCCCCTGTGCCCCCACACCCGCCCGGCTCTGTCACAGATTTTTAAAGAGGAGTCACTTCATTCATCTGTGGAATGAAAAGAAGAGATCCCATAGAAGTAGAAAGTAAAAGATCTAAGGAAACTGGAGGTAGAGAGTTGGAAGAGTTGAAAGCTTTGGGGGGTCAAGGGATACAAAATACATACATTGTGGCTACAGCTTATAATGATAACTATATTCTTTTTATGAGTTTATTTTATTTTAAAGTACACATATACATATGTTTCTGT
Organism: Mus pahari; assembly: GCF_900095145.1. Lineage (NCBI taxonomy): Eukaryota > Metazoa > Chordata > Mammalia > Rodentia > Muridae > Mus > Mus pahari. The sequence goes on from NC_034592.1 coordinate 60,614,167, forward strand.
ATGTAGTTATGTGAGTTCAGGTGTCATGGGAGGCTAGAGGTGCCAGATCCATGAAACTGGAGCTCCAGGCAGTTGTGAATGACTTGATATGGGCACTGGGAATTCAAATCTAGTCCTTTGCAAGAACAGGTACAGGTACTCTTGACCACTTAACCATCTCTCTAGCCCTATATACTATATTCTTGAAAAATGCTAACAGAGGGAATGTTTCTCACCACAAAAAATATAATTATGCAAATTAATGCATATGTTAATTAGCCCTAGCTAAACAATGTAATATATACACTTTAAAACATCATGTAGCATATAATAAATGTTATTTTACCTGTGAATTGTTTTAAAAGAGGAAGAAAGTCAATATAACACAAATCTAAAACATGGCTCTAACAAGTCAAAAGCTAAATTATATACCATGTATTACTAGACTATTATTATGATAAGGGATAAGGAAATTAGTTTATCTTAGACTACATTATCTCTTCTTACATTAGAAGAGTATTTATCAATAAATTTGAGATACTTTCTCTAAAGGCTTATCTAATAAAATCTGTATTTTTAATTTTGTTCAACCTATAACTCTCAAAAGCATATTTAGTGTGGTATCAGTAAATTTATGTGACATGCTAATAAAAAAAGCAAAACAAAACAAAACTTCCTTTAATACCAGCAGAGGCAGGACAAATTTCTGAGTTCAAGGCTGCACAGTGAAACCCTATGTCTAAAATAGATTAGATAGATGCAATAGTATACAAAAAATAGTATGGTATAAAATTTTTTAATTTCAACTACTTTTAGAATAAATTTGGAACTTGGGCAGTATGAAACTGTTGTAAGAAAACTACTTGTATAAAATACATGAATAAAAATAAATTACTAGCTGGGCGTGGTGGCGCACACCTTTAATCCCAGCACTTGGGAGGCAGAGGCAGGTGAATTTCTGAGTTAGAGGCCAGCCTGGTCTACAGAGTGAGTTCCAGGACAGCCAGGGCTACACAGAGAAACCCTGTCTCGAAAAACCAAAAAAATAAAAAATAAAAAAATAAATTACTAGACATATTAGATACCCATAAAATAAATAGAACTTCCTAAATAATATCCAAAGAAGTAATTCTAATGGACTTAAATGAAATTGAATATATCATTTCAAACTCATTCAAAAGTATACTCTAAAGGATAACTTTGTGAAAATCTTTGTAATACTTTTTGTTAGATTTTTAAAACTAGCAATACAGAAAATGTTTCTTACCCTCCATCGAGAAAATAATCCGCCCATCTTTTATTTGTAGAAACTTGGCAAAATAATAAATATCATGAGTTGTCCAAAAGAAGTCACAGCTAGAAACAAAGTAAAATATTTTAAATTTTAAAATTAAACACAGAACACATTCTCTCTAAATTGTTTATGTTGCAATACTACATAAAAATACAGTAAATTATTTGTTAGCCTCCACTTAAAACTTGAATCCAGATAGTCATTGGTATATTCAAAGTAAGGACATATTTAAAAGTAAAAACAGAGTTGGAAATATTAATTTTTAATGACAAATCACTTTAGAAAGTATACACATACCTACAAATTTCCTGGTCTTTTTAATAGTTTCTCTATGTTGTTCTTGTTATAAAAAAAAAATCATTCAATAATCTGAGCCTTAATATTTTTGTAAATTAAAGTGAGTAATGTCAATAGTTTATCACAAGGCAGCCTTTTAGTATAAACACCTTAGAGAAATAAAAAAAAAAAAAAAATTAGAGAACAAGAAAGCTAGTGATTTGCCCCACAGCACATAAGAAATAAGTCCTAAAGTCCCTCTATCTTCAGACTTCTGTTTCTGAATACTGCTGTTCAACACCCAATTAAGCATGTGTTACTAAACTTCTAAGACCCTCAAGTTAGGTGAATTTAAATTCAGCTAGCTGTGTATTCTCTTTGCTTATCTATGATTCTCCAATGTTATATAAAGACTCAGAAATAGTAAGATCATAAATCAAGTTAACATATAATCATTTTATAATTTCTTATTCTTTTAAGTTGAAATTGATATGTTATCAAGCTACAAGTATATGATGATCAGCGTGTAAAACCATACATATACACATGCACACACACTTATTTTCATAGGTGTATCTCACATGTCTTAACCATAAATATAATCACAAAATAATTATCAGCACCCAGTAAGAACTGCAATACTATTTATATGTCAGAATTATCTCAAGGCATATCTATTTTAAGAGATTCTTTTTTTAGAAAAGTAATGAATGCCTAATTATAAAGTACTTCATTTACAAAGTGATTCTTATGGGCAAAAGTATTATCTGTTCTGAAGCATGCTAACTTAATTTTATAAGCTGCAATTAAGTTGCAAACTAAACATTAACCCAGTAATATATAATATATATACTAATATATATATATTCCTGCTCAGTATTTGAAACTCTAAAATGTGATTATGAGGAATTCTAGAAATCTACTGAACAAAAGTATAAACTCTGAGTCAAGATTAAACAAATCTTAAAATCTTAGGATTCTAAAAATAATCACCAAGAAAGATAGAAGTAAAGAAATTTAGATGATCACTTAATCTGTATTTCTCTGTCATCACCACATTATTTTGAAACTGGCTTGTGATAACTGACAGTGTTTCATGCACAACTAGATTGCATATTTCCATTTCTAAAAGAAGTGTATCCTTCCAAGCTTATAACCATCATACCTTGAGACCAAATTCTGTTTTGATTGGATTTTTTGAGACAGGGTTTCCTCTATAGTCTAGCCTACTCTCAACTACCTTTCTGCCTCAGCCTCTGAGTACTGATTGGCATTTCAAACTTGTACCATCATGTCCTACCTGGCTTAGACTGACCTTTTACTGTCTGAAATTAATAACAACATTAGTTACACACTTGGCACAAGATCTCTAAAAAGCCCTAAAACAAATGATTCCCAAGAATTTTATCATTTAGATACTGACCCCCTCCACTTCACAAATTAAGACCCTGAAGCTACAGAAGTACTATGCTAAGCCCTAAAGATACTAGGTAGCAAAGCCAAACACATTATTTTAGTTTTGATTTATTTTCTAATGCACCCAGTCATTCCAAACAGCATGAAGTCAGAAATGGAGGATACATATATAGCATAGGGTGGAATATAGCTTTATAGGCTAGAATGTCTATGTATACAATATAGATAGCTGGGGGTACTGGTCAGGAATAGAGCATTTGCCTAGTACATGTGGATCCCTGAGCTCAATCCTCAGCACTATAAAACAGAAAAATAAAACCAAAGTTAAATAAAATATATGAAAGTACCTTGAACCTTCTCAAATAGTTGGTAAGCAAAGCTACTAAAATGGAAAATGTGTTATAAACAAGAGACAGTGTTTATGGCAATGTACCAGGTAGCCCAATTCCTTTATCTGATTAAATCTGAGTGCTTACATTTGCATTTGAGAAAAGCTAAATGGCTTGCTAAATTCCTAAGGTTTCCATTAGAACTTTTAGATCAACTAGCCTAAAATAGTCTTTATGGCATATTATTTTTTAATGAGTATATTAAATATGTTTGTAATTCATAATGAATACCTATTTTATGTCAGTTATTTATTTGGAGAATGTTTTGCTGTTTTAAAAAAAAAAAAAAAAGATTTAGCCTCCAGGCTCCCTGAAGCAAGAAGTTGTACTTTTAAATTTAGCCTCTGAAATATTAGTAATAGTCATTAAATCCATGCTTTCATATTCATAAGCATAGCAACAATCGATTTTTATTGCTTCAGAAATTTTTCTATCAAATTCTAGTATTATTAAAGCTGATTTACTATAATGTACATATGATAGTATTTTTAACAGATGTGAAACAGGAAGATTAGCTCTTTTCTACAGTATTGAGTTCATTTCTCTATCACACCCATTGCTTCTGTCCTTTCCTTAACTCCAATTCTAACTGACCATCACTTACTGTAAAACAAGGAGCAAAAAGATTAAACTTCCCTGTTTCTCAAGTTCCTTATTTGCAAAAGACAGATAGTTAGAATCCTCTAGGGTGTTGACAGGCTTAACTCTATCCTAACGACTTACCCTAGTGCCTGATAACATAGTCATTACTCATAATTGGTTTTCTTGTTGTACTTATTGCCATTTTCTAATCTATCTCTACTTTCTTGCCCAGTAACTCTAGGATTTCCTTCTGAAGCATAAATCACTCCCTTCCCTTTAAATGAACCTCAGGCAGCTTGTCCCCAGCGTGTGTAGTCTCTTTCCAGCTCTGATATCACAATGGGACTTAGCATGTATGACCTTAAGAGCTGAGTGCATCTAAATGTGGGTTTCTTTTCTAAGATTTATTTATTTTCATGTGTATGAGTATTCTGCTTACATGTATATGTGCACCATGTGTGTGCCCTGTGCCCAGGGAAGTCAGAAGTGGGTGTTAAGAGTTACAGATGGTTGTAATCCACCATATGAGTCATCTGAGTGCCCCCAACCTCTCCTGCCCTCTACCATACTGCTGATGTTTTCTACTATTATTCACACTCAGACTTAAGTCTTTTTCTTGAATTCTCAACTCACTTCAAATCACATTAAAACAATGGGATAAGGCTTCAAAACATGGCTCAGCCATTTACCAGCTATATGATCTTGAACTTAAGAGAGTTCTCTGAGCCTTGGCTAATAAAGTAGTTAAAATATTTACATTCCTTGGAACTGTATAAATTAAGTGAACTTATTTATCACTTGGCACAGTGTTTAGCACATAGTATTTAGGTAATTTTAGCCATTACTGTTGCTATTACCAAAAACACATGTAGTATCTAAATGAAGCATGTACCTAACATTTCATTAAATGAGTATATATTTTAATTATTTCATAATTTAAAATATCTAAGTATAAAATAAGTTTGTGTTTTTACTGAAAATATTTTTCTCATTTACCCTAAAAAAGCAGAGTATTTTTCAAGCATTTCCCATTATAATAAACTTGTAAACCTTCACAGAAAACAAAAGAAATGGAGTTTTGTGTTTTTTACCTTAGATTCCAAACTTAAATATAAACTAGACATCTTTAACAGCACCTCCACATTATACTACACAATTTGGGTTTAAATGTGATTTGTTCGAAATCGCTTTCAAATGTCCAAATAGGCAACTCTGAAATATCTTACACCAGGTTTATTACCCAAAAAATAAATAAGCACACCTCTAAAAGCACTTTTAATATGAGATGACTACCACAAAATAAATATAAAATAAAAAATTAAAAAGACGGAAATTTCTATATGAACTCATACTTTTGTTAGTCACTTGTCCATGCATTCTTCCAACATATAAAGACCATAAACATTTATTAACATCATTACTATGGTGACCCCAATAGATGTCAAGGAACTTTTAAAAACTCCACTTTTAAATGAATCACTCTTGCTTAAGAAAATGTATTCGAACTCAACTTTGTTCCCCTAAGAAGGCACTATGGAGACCTTTGGGGACTAGGTATTAGTCCTGCCTGCCACCTTGAGCATATGCCTATAACTAAATTTACTCACACCCATCACACCTCTAGACAATGTTGTCAACGCTAAGACGGAGGCCACAGAGACAGAAAACAACAGGCTCTAGACACCACAAACCAGAAACCAAAAAGGAAGAACAGAACACGGAAAACTCAGTGAGTCACAGGTGTTGCTTAAAACTGCAGGGCAGAAATAAATTCACCAATCCGCTCCGTCCGCAAACACATCATCAAAGAATTAAACCTACTGATGCCCCTTGGAGTTGCTTTTCCCGGGTCGCTCCTGACACCACACATCTTCGTCCTATCCCACCCCTCAGACAGGCCACTGTCCCTCCAATAAGTAAGGACAATGGCTGTGAAGCAGCTCCTCTAAGTCGCTCACAATCCACGCCCACACGCGGACCGAGCAGCATGACACTGACAGTTTTCAGACCTTCCCGTCGTGCCAGCTCAGGTGGACGCGGAGGTGATCGGAGCTCTCGGGGTGGATATTTCAGCTAGGGATGTGCTCTCTGGGACCTTCTGACACTTCTCAACACAGGTGGGCCCAAGGGTTCGGGCTCTAAACAGCCACTGCGCGGAATCCCTGAGAACGTACCGGGGGAGAACACCGGCCTCGGGGGAGGCAAAGCCGGGTCTCGTGCGCTCCAGAGCCGCTCGGGCCGCTGTGCAGGGTGATCCACGAGAGAAGGCGGCAACAGCGTACGGAGGAGTCAGCAGCCCCGCCGAGTGTCCCCAGCCGCCACCAAGCTCTAGGCCACTTGGCAGGGGCGGGGGCACCCGGGCCGGCGCGCGGAGGAACCCGGAGACTGGTTCGCGCAGTCCGGAGCGCCTCCGTCTACGCGGCCCTCCCTTCACCGTCCTACCTGAGGAAAGCGGGCGCCGCTGGGCCCCGGCGTCCACTCGGGGAAGCCTGGGTCGCCACCGCGTAGAGCCTCTGGAGCAGGCAGCAGCACCTACTGATAGAACGCTGGGCCCGGCCAATGCCTTCCCATCAAACCCCGCGCTCCTGCCGCCAGCCAATGGGCGCTGCAGCCGGCGCGCGCCGCTCCCCCATCACGTGATCAGGCCGGCCCAGCCGTTGGTGCCTCAGAGCCGCGGGTGTGGCCCGAGGATTTAGGCGGAGTATCCTCTGCGCTAGTGTTGGCTGTCCGTCCTCGGGGCACCACTGGGTAGGGCCTTTCCGACTGACTCTTACTAGTAGTTGCTTGTTATTCGTCCTCTGCCTCCTTTTCTCGTGAACAATTCCCACGCCCCAGTCTCGCCAGGAAAAGAAACTGATCCTGATTGTCCCAGACCTGATTCTGATTGTCCCAGACCTTCTGAGCGAGAGAAGAGTGGGGAGGACAAAGGGGAGGGGCGTTGAAGGTCGAGACCTGTGTGTCTGGGAAAGAGGGTACCTGAGATCCCAGATCAGTTGTCATCCATCAGGCAGCAAAAAAAGTTTACATTGCATAGCTCAGAAGAGGCCATCCCAGCCAAGCAAGTGGAGAGAGACAGACAGACATCATACATACATCGCCTGACTATACCCCATGAGAGCTTTAGGCTTACTTCTGTTGCTCTTGGACGTCAAAAAGGGTCCTTTCATGACTAGGCGCTTACCTCACCAGCATGAAAAGAACTTGATAAGGATGGTCTTCTCAAGCTAAGGGTAGCAAAAAAGGCTGAGCTTCCCATCTTTACACTCTTAACCTCCAAAAACTCTGAATAACTGGGCCCCGATAAAACCGTAAAACCGGAGTGCTGTATTTCCCTAAGAATTGAAAAGGACCTAAAGAATGTTGTTTTCCAGTCAACTGCAAGTATCAATAACAAAGAACACTTCAATGAGGAGGGGGAGGGGGAGGAGCGCTCCATAGGCATAACTAGGAGGGAAACTTCAACAAAGGCTTTTATGTTCTATCCTGTGTTCGATCACTTTTATGGGTATTTCTACTTTAGTTAAGGAAGAAAATGTTTCTGATTTTCAAAGTGCAATAGGTATAATATGTTATGTTTACACTGAGGACACCAGCAGAGAAGAAGACACAGACATTGTATCTAGTTTGTAAAATAATCCCCTAAATTCTAAGATCTTCAGTTACAGCTTTGTAAACTTAAAAGAATAGAAGCAGAGAGCTAAACTTCAGTGTGCCATGTATTGCCTCACCAATGTGGAAGAAAGTAAACAGACATTTCACCAGCTTTTATTTGGGAAATTAACCATTTTATTTCCCAGCCTTGGTGGTTTCTAAGAACATAAAACTGGGGCTGCTGTGCCACTGCCTCTTGTCTCAGATCTTTCCTAAAGGAAACAGGAAAGATCTTCTTTGACTCTTGCTAATACTTTGTCCTAAGGTTTTTCATTGAGCTATGAGGGAGTTTAAAAATGAAACAGGGCAGAGAGAAGAGAGCTAGCTAGAGGCAAAGATTCTAAAAGATCTAATCCTGAAAGAGAAGTTTCTAGGGAAATGACATGAGAAAAAATTTTAGTCTAGCCAGGTTTGAAAAGGAAACAAAGTCTAAATCATCTCTCAGATCTTTCCAACTATTTTTTAAGCGAGAAAACTTAAAGTAGAAAAATATGTATAGTGCTAAAGATAGCACTATATATACATTTGTCTTATAAATGGAGAGGTAAGACCTCCACAGAGCATATGGCTAGATGGTAGTCCACTTATCTTGTGTATACAAGGCCCAGGGTTCAGTCCTCAGTACCATGAAAGAAATGAAGAAGGAAGTGAAAAGGAAGAGTGTGCCATGGGACAATGCAGGAAAGACAAACAGAACTAAACATGTGATATATTGCTAAACTACAGACTACAGGACGATTCTGAGCATTTATGGACTAGGTCCTTCGTTAAATACTAAGGAAGCATACAATAGCTACAATAAAGCAACAGGAGTGGGAAGAAAACTGCAAGTTAAATAAGTGTTTTATGTTCATGCTGTTAGAAAACATCACAGCAGCCAGGGATGCTGGGAAAGCCAGTGGAGCAGCTGTTCTAACAAGTCCAGACCTCAAGAATGACTCCCTACTAAGCCTAAACCGGAACAGGTCTGCATCTAAAGAAGTGAAATCAGGAGACTACTTTGAGAGAGGAAACAACTGTTCAAGCTGATAGAATTTTAATTCTAATTTAGGAAGGGGGTATTCAATTTTCTTAGGTATTATGAAAACTTATAGGTCGGGAATTTATCAATTTAGCCAGAGGTGTTAGAGTAAGCTTTCTTAAGGAGGTTACACTCAAATTAGATCCAAAAGATAAGAAACACAACGGTGTAGAAACACAAGAAGTGTCCTATGTAAAGGCCCTTGTTAGAAGCAGGCATTGCAAGCCTAAGAGACTAAAAGGAGGCCATTGTGACTGGACAAGGAGACAGCCATAAAACGTGAAACTGGGCACCACACTAAAAGATCAGTTTTGGCCTTGTTTTTTAAAAAACAAAACTTAATCCTTTTCTTGAGAAAACAGGAGTTTGATAAGATCAGAGCAAAATCATTCCAGCTACGGTGTGGGAGCACAAGCTTGACCATCATTAAACCAATTAGGATGCACAAGTGATGGGTGAAGTTAGACATAGTTTAATTGACAGGAGAGGGAAAAAAGGAGATGCCAGGATCTCCTTTCAGGATAGTGTCAGGAGAACAGGTTCAGCCTCTCAGCAGGCAGAGGTGGCAGAACAACAGACCTATCTAGGTCGGGAGACTCCACCCTAGGTGGTCTCTTTTACAGTGGCCGAACAGGTCTCTGAGCCAGATTGCTCAAGGCTGGGGGAAGCTACACAAATCATTAAAAACAAGCAGAAATGGAAATAAGAAGGACAAATGAAACAAATTAGAAAGTAAAGCGAGAGGCCTTGGTGACAGGCTCATATCAAGGTTTAAGGAAAGAGAAAAATAACTGGAGATTTCTGGTGGGTCCCCTGCTAATGCCATCATTGAGATATAGGGAGCACTGGAAAAGAGCCAGGGTTAGAGGAAAACGGTGATTTTAACTTGAAGAAAGAGTTTAGGATGTTTTTATGACTTCAAAAGGAAGTGTAAACACTTGGATTTATGGGTCTGAAGCACCAAAATGTATAAGCTAGACAAAAATGTGTTACTTTATAATCTGCCCTTTTCTGCAGGTTAGGCACTTTCTTTGGAATGAAGCTGTCCTTATTCTAAGTCAGATATTTTGTTCTGTTTACATTTAGAACAGAAAATTAAAAGTGGAAGTGTGGAGAGCCTTTGGAGTACAGCTTGGCAGGAATCTGATATTAGCCAAGACAAAGAAGTAAGTCCAGGCAAGAATCTGACTTTAGGGTATGACAAAGAAGTAAATTCAGGAAGGGACCTGATGTTGGCCACAAGGAAGAATCCAATTTTAGGGTAGAACAAAGACATACAAAGACAAAAAGACAAAGGCTTAGATATCTTGATCCTCCTTAGAAACAGTGATCACTGGAGTGATCCTGGGGCTTTGTGTTTGTTGTCTTGCTTGATTCCTTAATACCTGCAGGTAATTAAGATGGTATAAAAGCGGATTGGAAAAAATAAACCTGCCTTCAGGCTCAGAATTGACTGAACCCATGCCACAATGTTGTCTAATTGTCTTTTTTCTTTTCTTTTTTCTTTTTTTTTTTTGTGTGTGGGGGGGTTGGTTGTTGTTGTTGTTGTTGTTGTTGTTTTGAGACAGGCTTTTAATCCAAACTCCTGGGCTGGAGAACCTGTTGACTGACTGAGCGGGCTTGGACACAGAAGTCACCATAGCAGTGTCCAGGTTTTCTCCACAAATCACCAGGGGCCCTTGTTAAAAATCCAAATTCCCATTCTTCCCTTAGAAATGCTTGTCTGATATGGAGCCTGAAACTTGGAATTTTAATAATAAGTAGCACTCTTGATTCTTTTTATTACTAAGTTTGTTCAAGCAGTGGTCCTCTGGTGTCAAAGACTAACTGCATGGGAAGTTAGATATTTCATCAAGGCACTTACTGAAGTACGGACTCTTCTCACTGGGGACAAACTACTGCAGCTGGCTGCAATAGGAAGCTCAAGGGCACCTTTTCAAGATTCCGTGCCTCATACTGTCCTGTCAGGGCTTCTCCTACTTTTCTATTTTTTTTTTTTTCTCCTTTCATCCTTTCTGTATGGCTTCGTGGTTAGTGTTTTTATGGGATTCCTGATTATGCCAACGAGAGGGTCTCTGTGTCTATATCTGCTTTTTGTGCCTTTTCTTGGGTCTTTCCTGCTGGCTTTTGGTTTTGTTTTGTATGTCCTACTCCAATGTATTTGTTTTGTTTTATATTATATTTTATTACCCCTTAGATGCTTGTTTTTAATGATTTGTGTAGCCTCCCCCAGCCTTGAGCAATCTGGCTCAGACCTGTTGGGCCACTGTAAAAGAGACCACCTAGGGTGGAGTCTCCCGACCTAGATAGGTCTGTTGTTCTGCCACCTCTGCCTGCTGAGAGGCTGAACCTGTTCTCCTGACACTATCCTGAAAGGAGATCCTGGCATAGTGGGGTATTGGTATTCCCCAACCCTCCCCCCTTTATAAGCTTAGACTCTTAAGTAAATTTTGAGCCTTGATCAGTATCTTTGTCTTGGTCTTATTATTTCTCTCACCATTTTCTCCCATGCAGCCCCAGCCTCCCTTTCAGGAACCCAGTTCATGTAGCTGTGGGTGGCTACAGATTTGTTTTTATATGTGTGATTTGTCTACATGTATGTGTGTGAGGGTGTGAGATTCCCTTGGAACTGGAGTTACAGTTGTGAGCTGACATGTGGGTGCTGGGAATTGAACCTGAGTCCCCTAGAAGAGCAGCCAATGCTTTTAACCACTGAGCCATCTTTTCAGGCCCCACTAGCTTGTATTCTAATGAGAGACAAAAGAGGGGAGGTGGCTCGAGATGAGATGAGAAGTAGGGAGATTCTGGGAGGGAGGGAAATTGTAATCAATATATACTGTATAGAAAATCTATTTTTCAATAAAAGAAAAAACAGTTATTGAGATACTGGGTATGTAGCTTGTTAGTCAATCACTGGCCTAGTATGTACTAGGACCTAGGTTGCATTCATTATATGTTAAAAATAAATAAATGACAAAATGTAATTAAGAAGTTACAGCCATTTCTCCTTATTTTGGATTCTTTTGCTTTTGTGTTTTTTTCTTGATTTGTTTTGCATTGTTGAAGATACTAAGCCTCAAACATGATAATATGCAATCTGTCTTTGAGCTATATTTCCAATTCCTATATAATTTCTCCATAAAGTTGAAGAAAATTTTGTTTTTGTTTTTGTTTTTCTTAAATGGCTATTCTGCTTTGTGAGTATTTTCCTGATCACATGATTGTCCTCATTACTATTAATGTAATGGATTACTTAGGATTTTTTTTTTTTTTTTTTTTTTTTGAGGAATGAAACAGACTTGCAGTGTGAGAATAAATCTCACTGTCTTAGCTATGTGTTTTTTTTTTTTAACATAGTTGATATAACTTGGTAATAATTTGTTTGGAATTTACAAATTTAAATTCATAAAGAATGCTGACCTTTTTCTTTCCTTTGTAATAATAGTGCCTTCCTCTGGCCTGAGCACTAGACTGCTAAGTATTCCTGACCTCATAGAAGTACCAAACACTGTTTTAATCCCCAGCATTAGAAACTTTTTTTTTTCATTTTATGATAAATCAATTCAAATCCTGGAAAGCTAGGCTACAGAATACTCTGAAGAGAGAATTTACTTACAAGCCATTGAAGGTAAATGAAATTTAAGATAAAATTTGAGGCCTGACTTATGTAACTTATGTCAAATAGTCCAAAGAAAAAGTTGTTTGCAAGCTTAGAAGCCTGAAACTGAGAACATAGTGGAACAGGCCAGAGCACGTCCGGGCAGGCCCGTTGTTAAAACATTCCTGGGGCTGACTGGCCATAAAGATAAAAGATGAATGCAGGAACTTGTCCAGGCTATCTTGGCTGAGTCATCAGCCATCTGGCACCTCTTTCTGCCCGTTGCCCTCCTGACATAGTTTGAAGTTATATGTTAACCAAATGTTCTGCTGACCTAGATAAGCGTCTGCCCCTCAGGTCTCCTGACATCCTGACTTGCACGTACCATTCTGCTAATGTGTAATCATTTTTGCTGAAGTTCAAATGAGCCAATTGTGTGAAACTGAGCCAATTACTCCTAGCCCCTGATCCTCTCCCTATAAAAACCCCTAGCTTTCGAGCCTCGTGGTCGATTCCTCTGTCTCCTGCGTGAGATATGTATCAGCCCGGAGCTCCGTAATTAAACTACCTCGTGTTTTTGCATCAAGAAGGTCTGGGTGGGCCCTTTCCCAAGACTTGAGTGGGGGTCCCCGAAAGGGGGTCCTACACCATCACTTGTGCGATAAATAAAAATCTACCAAGCTTGGCTTCCTAAGGTAAAAATACTTGAAATGAGATCTATTGTTCCTATTTGCAGGACAGGAAGGCCATTCTATCACCCAGGCATGGGTTATGCAGAAACACTCAAGAGCACTCACCTTGCAAAACTACAGTTCCAAGTACTGCATTTGATATTTGAAATACATGTTTTATGAACTCTTAAAAAAAAAAAAAAAAAAAAAGAAAGAAAGAAATTCCAAACATTATCTCTGCATATATTGTAACACACTATTAAAAACTGGTATAATGTTTACCTCATGGATGGTGTTTGTGCCATAGAAGCTCTACCCTTCAGAATAACTTAAAATTATTTTTTAAATTAATTAAAAGATACAGATTCTTAGACCCTACAGACAAGAACCACTAGGAACTTGAACAGCAAGGGGAAAAAAATGAGACAAGAAGATAGTGTTTTGTCTACATGCATGTCTGTGTGAAGGAGTCAGATCCCCTAGAGCTGATATTACCCACAGTTGTGTCTAGGCTTAGATTTTTTTTTTTTCAAAACCTACTTTAGGGTTCTTAAATGCTTCAACATCCCTTCTGACCCACTGTTTAGAGGTAGGGAGAAAAGGTTAATAGGAAAAGTAGGGGATTTTTTGCTTTTTTTTTTTTTAAAAGAATTTTTATTTATTTATTTATTTATTTATTTAGGTATATGAGTATACTGTAGCTGTACTCAGACACACCAGGAGAGGGCATCAGATCCCTTTACAGAGGGTTGTGAGCCACCATGTGGTTGTTGGGAATTGAACTCAGAACCTCTGGAAGAGCAGTCAGTGTTCTTAAACACTGAGCCATCTCCCCAGCCCTGAAAAAATAGTTTCTTGGGATAATCCCACTCTTTGTTGTCTGGATATCAGCAGTCCAATTCAACAGCAAATTCAAACATGAATCAGCAGTAGGCAGCAGGATTAAACAAAAACAACAAGGCTTTGCCAAGTCAGCACAAGTCAGCAAGGCGGCCAGAATCAGCTGGAATACCACAGGTTCTTTGGGGAAATTCTCTCTACAAGTGAATACCAAGGAAGCCCAGTGAAGCCCAAACATCGCATGTCCTCCTACAAAGCAGCTTCTCAAGCTGTTAAAGAAACCAGGGATTTCCACTTCGGTTGTGAGCCACATTGTGGTTGCTGGGAATTGAAGCCAAGTCCTCTGGAAGGGCAGCCTAAACCATGGGCCATCTCACCAACCCACCTAGACATACTTTTCTTTGTAGTTTCACTGACTAATAACTCAGCCTTAAATGATATAGCTTAATCTCTGGTTTTTAGTTTTCTGTAAATGTAAGCATAAGTTTGTTTAGCATGTCTTGGAAGTCTTGCTGAACCTGTGCTGACTTCCACTGCTGATTATCATACTCCAGGAATGTACCTTAACATCTTATACTGATAATGAATACGTAAACTATTTCTTGGTTTAGACTGTTATCAGCAATTCTGTTGTAAAGGATTATTTGTGTTCATACACTTAAGCATACCCTAGAATGGGGCTTCTTAAGCTCTTTCTATTTTTTTCTACTGTACTTTAATGCAACTTTGAATATATAAGGTATGCAGAATAGGTACACAAATCATTTACTGATAATAAGCTATAAAGAAATTTCATCTCAAAATATGATCTAAGCAATTATTAAAAGACAAAATTTACAGACTAAATGTGATAAATATGTTGTGTTTATTTTTAAATCTTGGCTAAGCATTTTATACTATGGGATTCTGGATAGTCTCAACATTTTTCAGAGTTGATTAGAATTTTTATAATTATATTCAGCGCTATGACAAATACTTATTACAAAGTGACAGAACTATATTTAGGCACTTCCCAATATTGTTTGAAATTTTGTCCTAATTCCAAGACAAAATTTAATAGTTTTTATGAGGCTTAAGCCAGCAGCTCAAGCAATAGTTTTGAAAATCAAGCATTATAACATAATACAATCTAAAAGCAACATCAATTTGATACAGGCTGAGCAATGATGGTATAGAAATATTATAAAAGTCATTGCTTTGTGTAGTTAAAATAAAGCTTACTCTCTGGTTTTCAGTTTTGTGTTAATGGAATCCAAGTAAGTTTGTTTCCAAAAGACCAGAAAATGTTATGTGTAGAGTAAAAGTTCAGCTCCTAACACAGTGGCTTGCCCTCAGCAACACTTGATAGTTTCAGATATTTCACTCTTCATCCATGTAGTGGGCATATTACACCAACTAGAGAAATGGCTTGTCTTGCATTTCTTTATGAAAAATCAATCAACTGCATATGAAGGTTTCCTCACTGTTCAGTGTTTTCCCATTCATATAGTATGTTGAATTTTTCTTAATGATTTGCCTTAGTGCATTACACACTGAGGAAATAAATCTTATGTTGCTTATATGTTATCAGTGGTTTATCCACTTAATGGCTCATCTCTTCACTCTCCTAATAATACCTTGATGGGAAAAAAAAGTGCGTCTGTGTGTCTGTCTGTGTGTGTGTGTGTGTATGTACTGTTTTTAGAGGCAGGGTTTCTCTGTGTAGCTCTAACTGTCCTGGAACTTGCTCTGTAGACCAGGCTGGACTCAATCCGCCTGCCTTTGCCTCCTGAGTGCTGGGATTAAAGGCGTGTGCTACCACTGTCCAACTGGGGAAAAGTTCTTTCTTTTTTTTTTAAAAAAAGATTTATTTTTTTATTTATTATAAGTACACTGTAGCTGCCTTCAGACACTCCAAAAGAGGGCGTCAGATCTCATTACAGATGGGTGTGAGTCACCATGCGGTTGCTGGGATTTGAACTCAGGACCTTTGGAAGAGCAGTGCTCTTAACCGCTGAACCATCTCTCCAGCCCCAGGAAAAAGTTCTTAATGAAGTCAATGTATCAGTCTTTTCCTTTATGATTAGTAGTTTGTCTCCTATTTAAGAAATCTCTTCTTGTCCTTCATGTTAGGAATTGTTGTTGTTGTAATCATTATCATTATATTTTGTTCTGGAAATTCTTTAATATTAGAGAAAAGGTGACAACTGTAGTTCTACACTTCTCTCCATGGGGGGAATGAACACTTGTAAGAGGTGATGTGCTCCACTCTGTAGTAGTATCTTGGTGTATAACTTTCAGCCTATGACTAGAAGGTAAATCACAGTAAGAATGTTTGGTAGAAGAATCTGCTTACCTTACCACATGGTAGCAAGCAAACAAGAGAGGGAGAGAAGAAGACAGTGTTGGGCTCCCAGGGTTCTCATGTGCACAGTCCCAAGAGAGCCACTAACACTCCAGAAGGCTCCACTGCCTCCCAACAGCAGCTCAGTCTGGCAAGCAAACCTTTCAGGGATGATAATGAACATAGATAACATTTGCTTATACGTCAAAAAAGTTATATGTGTGAAATACCCCTGACTTAGACTTTCTGTTGATCTATTACCCTTTTTATATATTGCAGAAATTGGTACGCTATTTGGCTTCAAATGTAGAGAACTCTCACAATAGTATGGACTTGTAAATATTCTGTTAAGGTTTCTTTCTGGTTTTTAGTATTAAGGGTAGTCTAGCTAGCCTCATAAAATGAGTTGCAAAGTCGGGCGTGGTGGCGCACGCCTTTAATCCCAGCACTCGGGAGGCAGAGGCAGGCGGATTTCTGAGTTCGAGGCCAGCCTGGTCTTCAAAGTGAGTTCCAGGACAGCCAGGGCTACACAGACAAACCCTGACTCAAAAAACCAAAAAAAAAAAAAAAAAATGAGTTGCAGAATACACTTGCTTTCCAAGGTCAATTGTCATTATTTTTGCCTTTCATCTTATCTTTGGAATCAGGTTTTCAAGAACCCTACCATCCCCCCCCCAAAAGAATCCAATTGGGCTTCATTCAACTTTCTTTTTGTATATGCATTTCCTCTCATGTAAGCCTTTTTGAAATGTTGTATTTGTCTACATTGTTCCCATACAAGTCTCTTGTTTTCCAAACTTGTTCTCATTTTTAGTATATTCCAACACATTATAATAGGATTCTAAAAGTATTTTCACCTCTGGTAGCTTAATAAACAAGTACTTCTATCAAGGAAATCTGCAAAAGAAATTGAAGCTATAGACCTTTTAAAGGGAAAGATTCTCCCAGACAATCTAAGTGGAGCTAATAGAACTACTCCCCTGGCAATAAGAAGAATCTAGCTAGAGTCAGAAAAATATGTCAGGAGAGGAAAAAAATGAGCAAAAGGTGAGATAGGGAGTGTCAGAGATAGTCACACCCTAAGGAGGATTTGATGCATCATCGATGACTTTGGAACCAGAGGGAAAAGGCAAGAACCAAGGAGCGCAGTTAGCTTTTAGAAGCTCACCTGGCTAACAGCTGGCAAGTGAGGACACAGCCTGCTAATGTGGAATTATACTCAACCGCCTGAGTAGACCTGGAGACACATTCTTCTCAGTCAACAGAAAGGATCACACCTTACTGATACTTAAATGTCAATAACCTAAAACACAGAACCAGCTAAGACACATTCTTTCTGGATTTCTGGCCTACAGAACAATGTCATAAGAATAGATGTCACTTCAAGGTAATAAAGTTATGGTTGGGGCTAGCTAGATGGCTCAGTGGGTAAAGTCACCTATTAACAAACCTGGCTACCTGAGTGTGATCTAGTAACCACAGTGGAGGGAGAGAACCAACCATACGTGTGCCATGACATAAAAGTGCATACACACACACACACACACACACACACACATGCACAGTATTTTTATAACTTTAAGACATGGTAATGTGTTAACTGCAGAAAAAAATCTTAAAGCAATGATATCTTCAAGGAGACTGTATACACACTGTTTGCTCATTGCCAGTTTGGATGCATCCATCACACTCCACTAAAGTAAGTACAGTGGTTCTGTGTGAGTTTAGATGAGTGTGCCATGCACCTTTGGGAAGAATGCCTATATGCTAACCCTGAGTAGAATCTATAAATGTCTAAGTGGACTGTGGCGATATGATCAGGGCAGGATACATCCACTACAGGCAGAGAGATGGAGACTGTGGCAGAAGTGTGTCAGGAACCTGAAGTTGAGGTTCTCTTCTAAGAGCAGCCCAGGAAAGCCACCATCCCACTGTTGCCAGGAGAAGCGACAAGACAGGAACAAGTCCTCGTTAGACTTGTCAATATCCCCTTGTCACTAAGACAGGGACGTAAGTATGCTGAATGGTGTAGGGAAAAGCCAAAGTCCAGCACGCAGCCAGTAATCAAGATAAATAAGAATGGACCAGTCTGCCACACCCTCATGGCCTCAGCCACAGAAAGCCCAGGGTTTAAAGTATGATTCCCAGCAGACCGTCATACCAGAGACAAAGTTGTAACTGGCAGGCAAGAGTTTGGGGAATTCATGCAAAAAGTGGAGCTCCTGGTCATTAGCAGGAAAAGCAGTCTGACTGAGGTTAACAGCCCTTTTCCTTCTGGCAGAGCCTTCTATGAACAAGATGGGAGAAACCACATTCGCCCTGGCTACAAGAAACATTGATACTAATATCTCCTGAATTTTATTTTCTAAATTTACTTTTATTCTAGTAACAGGTTTCTTTACAACATAGCATTTTCTTACATGTTTTTATTTGATTCTCCTCCCCTGCATACACACAGCTCATTTCCATACACGCCTTCCTGCCCGTTCCACCACCGTCTCTGCTATAACCTCTCCCACTTGCACGTTTCTGTTGTTCCATAGCTACTGTCTTAAAGCCTCTTTCCCCATTCCACTTTCTAGTTTCCAGCCCACTATCCCCACTGATCCCATACCTAAATATACATACTAACATATTTCGACTTGTTTTGTTTTAGTTTGTAACTCATCCGAAAAGTTTTTCATGCTTCCTTTCCATGTTTATACATTATTTCCACTGTAGCTCTCTTGCTTCCAATCACCCACTTTCTCTACTGTTTTAATGGACCTTTTCCTGTGCCTAAACTATTTTCGTCCATAGTTCTCTTGCCTCTAACCACCCACTTTCTGTGTCATTCATTCCTTGCTCCCTCATTTCCCATCCTCCCACCCCCTGCTCTTTTTACTTCTTAACTATCAATTCAAAACATTCAACTACACGTCACTCAATCAGTTCCCCAGGGCACTGTCTCTGAAACTTCTCTAGGATCCAAGTAAAGTAAATGTCTACATCTTCAGGTCATTATCACTACTGCTACCAAATCATTGTATGTGTTACTGTGCTAAGCTTCCTTCCTAAAACAGCGAGCGTCATAAAGTCAGTTGACAACTCACCAGGAAGAATCGCATAATACAAAACCAATGGAGAGTGAACAGAAGGGAAAGTGAAACCTGGAGGACCAATGCATCCCAACACAGTGGCAAAAGACAACAAAGAAACACCATCAGAACACAAGCTGCCGGCACACCTCTACAACGCAGCTCTTCAGCACTGGGGACTAAAAATAATGAGCAGAAATTCCAGAAAAAAAAATTCAAATCCTACTTTTTAAAAGGATCAGTGACCACATAGAGAACTCAACAAGCAAATGGGTAAGTAAATCAATTTCGAGCCTAGCTAAGAAAGTTAAGCAAGGGACTGGAGAGATGGCTCAGTGGTTAAGAATACTGATTGCTCTTCCAGAGGTCCTGAGCTCAATTCCCAGTAACCACATGGTGGCTCACAACCATCTGTAATGGGACCTGATGACTTCTTATGGTGTGTCTGAAGACAGTGACAGTATACTCACATACATTAAATAGATAAACCTTAAAAAACCTTAAAAAAGAAAAAAAGAAAGAAAGAAAGAAAGTTAAGCAACATGAATGAATAAATGTGGAGGTGAAGTTTAAAATCACAGAGGAAATTTTCAGTAAGGAAACAGACTCTGGAAAAGAAACAAACAGAGCACTTGGGAGGCAGAGACAGGTAGATTTCTGAGTTCTAGGCCAGCCTGGTCTACAAAGTGAGCTCCAGGACAGCCAGGGCTATACAGTGAAACCCTGTCTCGAAAAACCAAAAAAAAAAAATGACGAAAAAGAATATGTGTAGGCTTAGATTTTTCAAAACCTACGTTTATTAAGGGTTCTTAAATGCTTTAACCTCCTTTCTAGTCCACTACCAACTAGAGGTAGTGGAAAGGAAAGGTTAATAGAGCAAAGGAAGATGTGAACCTGTTTAGAAATAGTTCTTTGGAGCAAATCCAATCCGCCATGTCAGGAGATCAGCAGTTCAGTTCACATGAATCAGCAGCGGCAGCTCAATCCACTGGCAAACACCATTCATGAACCAGCAACAGCAGGTCCAGGTGGATCCAGGAGAAACATTAAGGCTCTGCCAATCATCCCAAGGCTGTGGAAGCAGCAAGAAGCCACCAGAACACCACCATAAGTTTCTATTTTTGGTGCATTCCTCTCTATGAAGTCACAAATGATGACCAACAAAGCATGGTAAGGCATACCAATAATACCTCCCATCGTCAGTGAAGACCAATGTCAGCAGAGCCCAGTGATGACCAGCAAAAATGGCAAAGTGAACCAGTGACATCCAGCATTGTCAACTGTCTGTTGGATTATACTTATATACTTCCCAAACATCAAGTGTTCTCTTAAGCATCTGCTCTAGCAAAATGTCACATGTCTTTTCCAGACAGCCTCCAGAACAACACCACGTGTCTGTTCTTAGTCAAACATCCTCCCATGTGTCTGCTTCAGCAATGGATGAATGGATCCATTCATTGGATGGATGAATGGATCCACTTCAAGAATGGATGTTGGAGAATGAGATTGAGGCAATAATGCATATATAATATAATCATGATTAAACCTTCCAAGAACATTCAGGAGACCAAACCTAAGAATCTACAAGATGGAAAAAGGAACTGAGGTAAACATTAAAAGCATGAGCAATTTAGTTATAACATTATAGTAGAAAAATTTCCCAAGTCTAGAGAAATGAATGAACATGCAAACTCAAGAAGCATTAAGAATCAAATGTACAAGAGGCAGGAGAGATGACTCGGTGGTTAAGAGCACTGGCTGCCCTTCCAGAGGATCAGGTTCAATACTCAGCACCCACATGGCAGCAAACAGCCATCTGTAACTCCAGTTCGAAGGAATCAGATACCCTTTTCTGTCCTCCCTGGATAGCAGGCAAGAAAAGGTAATCAAATACATGTAACTCAAAGCAAAGGAGGGGCTACTTGTAGAAAGATGGTACAGAACTGGGAAGGCAGTGGGGAGAGAGATAAATAAGAACAAATTATTTAACTGGGAAGTGGTGGCAAATGCCATTAATCCCAGCACTCAGAAGGCAGAGGTAGGCAATCCCTGAGTTTGAGGCCAGCCAGGATGGCCAGGACTATACAGAGAAACACTGTCTTGAAAAAAAAAATTGTGAAAATACTATAATAAAATACATTACTTTGTTTGCTAACACACACACACACACACACACACACACACACACACACGTATATATATTTCTCTCTCTCTCTCTCTCTCTCTCTCTCTCTCTCTCTCTCTCTCTCGTGTGTTTGTGTGTGTGTGTTAGCTGCAGATGGAGCTAGAAATGATAGAACACTTACCAAATCTTGAATTCGATACTGACCGAGGCAAAAACAAGATGCTGTTGTTGCTGTTCCTGCTGCTAATGATGGTGATGGCGATGTAATGGTTCTGATGCAGCAGTTACGTGGGTGGCAGTTCACACCTATAAATCTCAGCACTAAAAAGCTGAGACAGGCAAACTGCCACAAATTCAAGACTAATGTCGGCTACAGAGAGTTTTGAACCAGCCTAAGCTACTTTGACCCCGTCTAAAAAAAAAAAAAAAAAAATCTGACAGAAAGGCAAAAAAAAAAAAAAAAAAAGAGCTGGAAAGGAGGCACAAAGGTCAGAGGTTAAGAACAGTTGTTCCTGGAGAGAACCAAAGTTAAGTTTCCAACCCCCAACTGGCAGCTCACAACTGTAACAACTGTAACTCCAGCTCCAGGTGATCCTATGGCCAATCCTGACTTCAAAAGGTGCACAGACACATACATGCAGGCGAAACACCCATACACTTAAATTTTTTTTTTAAAAGGATTATCAGGAAATGACCAGAGATGACAACTACAGAAATTAACATGGCTTGATTGTTTGTTTGTTTGTTTGTTTGTTTGCTTGTTTGTTTGTTTTCAGGGTTTCTCTGTGTAGCCCTGGCTGTCCTGGAACTCACAGTGTAGACCAGGTTGGCCTTGAACTCAGAGATCTGCCCTCTGTCTCCTGAGTGCTGAGATTAAAGGCATGAGCCACACAGCAGCACTTCAACAGCTGCTTTTAGGCTGTTTCTGGTCCTTTTTTTCATATCTCAGTGTCTGGAACTTTTAGGTTTTTTTACTTGGTGTTCATGTTTACCTACCAGAAAGAAAGATACAGAATAAGAAAGCAGAAAAACTGTAAGTTAGAGCCCAAGAATTGTAGGAGCCATCTATTTTTAAGAGTTATGTTGTTCTAAAATGATTAGCAGATGATTGGCAATTTGTTTTTTTTTTTAAATATTTATTTATTGTATGTATATGAGTACACTGTAGCTGTCTTCAGATGCACCAGAAGAGGGCAATCAGATCTTATTACGGATGGTGGTGAGCCACCATGTGGTTGCTGGGAATTGAACTCAGGACCTCTGGAAGAGCAGTCAGTACTCTTAACCGCTGAGCCATCTCTCCAGCCCTGGTGATTTGTTTATACATGTACATTTTGTTCCTAGATTCGAGAAGGTAACCCCTAAAATCTTGGTATTTCCCTAGTGTTAAGAGTGTCTCTGTTACTTATGATGAAACACTCAGCTTATACGTTTACACTACCCTAAGGCCAGACCCAGGGAATATGGTTTAGTGAGCAAAGGTGTTTACAGCAAGTACTGGTTGGTATTTTTTTGTTGACTTGACCCAAGTTAGAGTTATCTGAGGAGAGGGAACCCAGTTGAGAAAAGACTGGCCTGTAAGCTAGCCTGTGGGACGTTTTCTTAATTGCTGATTGACATAGGTGGTGCCAATCCTAGGCAGGTGACCATGGGATGTATAAAAAAGCAGACTGAACAAATTATGAGGAGCAAGCCAGGAAGCAGCATTTCTCCATGGCCTCTTTATCAGTTCCTGACCTAACTTTCCTGAATATAAGCTGAAATATACTCTTTTCTCCCCCAACTATGGGTCACGGTGTTTTATCACAGAAATAGAAATTCCAACCAGGACATAGCATAGACCTAACAACCTGGGTTTGATTCTTGGATATCACCATGGAAAGAGAGAACTGACTCCAAAAGTTGTCCTCTGAACTCCACACACATGTCATACATACATGTGTATGCGTATTTTAAACCTCAAACTCCCACACATACATGCACACAAGCACACACACACATGATGAATAAAGCCCACAAAAGAATACAGTTCAATGTCTATACACCAAAGCTCTAGGGAGCGTCCCAGATTTCCACACTTAGTGGAAATTGCCACACACTGACAGGCAAAGGATAAGAACCTTAAAAAAAAAAAGAAGAAGAAAACCTTAATAAAAGCTTCATTTAGAACTCTCCCAGACTTTGCTCTGTGCACATCTTTGTTAAACTGGTTATAATTGGTATTTCATCCCTACAGTCAGCCATAACCACTGAGGTTTGGATGGCGTTGGCAGTCTAGAGGACTATGGTCTCAGAGCTCAAGAACTGTCTGATCCCTCATAGTTTGGTCCATTAGCAAGTGTCAGAACACAGATCTCATCTCTCCTGTAGGTAGTCATTCAGTGTTGGGGGTGGGGGTCCACTCTGTTCTGTTTTGTCTGGGATGAGCTGTTGTGTTTGTCGGGGTTACCACCTACGTTTAGTCTGACTTTAGAGATTTATAGTCAGCCGTCAAAGCCGT
This sequence comes from Mus pahari, assembly GCF_900095145.1. NCBI lineage: Eukaryota > Metazoa > Chordata > Mammalia > Rodentia > Muridae > Mus > Mus pahari. The sequence continues at coordinate 60,637,909 of NC_034592.1, forward strand.
TGCTCCGTTGCTTTGGGTCTGCTCCGCACATGTGCAGCAGAAAAGTGAGAGCAAGTATTATACTGGTTTACAGACAGAACTGGAGGATCCTCTTCAAGCCTTTATCCTCCAAGATTCTCCCTGACACCCTGCAGTCCTCAGGGTTCCTTTGCCTAATCTTTGGGCTAGAAAGGTAGGATCCCTCTTCCACTCCTACCTGCCACTGGTTCCCACAGTTGGGACCACCCACAAAGGAACAGCAAGAGATAAAAGAATGGTTTTCAGAACTATGAACTCTCTAAGAGCTAATACACCCCTGTTTCTCAACTCCTCTGATCTGAGAACAAGGAAGAACACAGACACACCTCCGCTGTCTGCCTTTGATTAGCCAAGGGAAAAAAAATTTACCCCACGCAGTCTGGACTGTAAGAAGTCCTTTTCCTGGACTTCTGAACAGAAATTAGAATCTCAGAATTGTAAATGTCTGCAGCACCGATGCATGGTGCTATCAAGAGCCTTTGGCTTAAGACTGTGAGTAAAAAAGGGAGGAAATGAGAAACTCACCCTTGAATAGCTCACCTCTACAGCATTTCCTACCTACCTGCTTTACTCTTAATAAAGTCTCCAGACAGCTGTTTTATGGGCTTTGTTTAGAGTTTTTAGTTGCTAATTATCAAACAGATATCAAATATCAGACATCAGGAGTTCCACCTGCCTCCTCTTCTGTGGTAGGGGCTGGGAAATACAGATCAGAATAAAGGCCTCATGTGTGATAAGCACATGTGCCATGGCTGAGCTCTGCGGCCTCTCATTGGCTGAGCTCTGCTGCCTCTCATTGGCTGATCTTTGCTGCCTCTCATTGACTGAGCTCTGCTGCCACTCATTGGCTGAGCTCTGCTGCAACTCCAAGCTTGAATTCTTTATTAACTTTTTATAAATTTAGTATACCCACAGTACTAGGTTTCTTTGTGGCATTTTCAAACAAAATTTGTTTTTGTTAATTCCCTATCCCTCAATCTGTACACTTTTTGATAACCTCTTGATTTGACAATGATTTTTAATATCTCCTATAAAGAAAAGAAGCATTCTTTTCTTTCATGTTTCAGCTTTGCATTAATAACATAAATGTTTAGGATAGATATCAAATGTGGGGAGAGTACTTGTGGGGTCTTGTATCTGTACTACAAAAATCTCTGGTCTTGGGCTGGCAAGATGGGTTAGCATGTAAAGCTGCTTGTAGTGCAAGCCTAAAGGCCTAAGTTTGATTCCTGGACCACATGTAAAAGGTGAAAGGAGAAAACCAGCTTCACAGAGTTGTCCTCTGATCTCCAAACATGTATACACACACACACACACACACACACACACACACACATGCATACTTAAACACACACATACTTACATGTGTACTTAAATACAAACACACTTATACACACACACTAGGGTTTTTTATTCAGGGTTTTAGCACTTTTTACACTAATTCATCAGAAACTGTATTTAAATCTGTGACAGTTACTGTCCATCCTTACTGTTCTTGTTGCAGTAACACGAGTTTCTATTCTTTTGGCTCTGTTGGATTATATCAAATGACATAGAATGTTCGATCCTTTTTCAATGTGCATGTATGATCCCCTATTCTCATTAACTGGATTATCACACAACAAGAGAGCCTCCTCCTCAGGTCTCTGTGAAATGCTTGCTTCTTGTCCAGCTCTACTTTCATTCTGATTTGAAATCTTTGGTTTTTCCAATTTACTCTCCATGTCGGAGTGATTTCTGCCAATGTCATTGTTTGTCTTTATATTTCTTGCTCCATGTTACACTTTCTTAAAGTTTTTTTCATAGTTTTTTATAAATGTTTTTAAAGACATAAAAGAAGGTCTGCTTCATGTAATAATGCAAATAGCAATTTCAGTTTCCTAAGTGACTTGCTGCAGTGCTCCAAAGTGTCTTTCTCAGTTGCAGTCCAAGTGCGTTTCAGGTCTCTATCAACTTTTAGAATAAGTTTTTGCTGGCGCTGTTTTGTTTTGTTTTTTGTACTGGGGTTTTCCTTCCAAACCTTTGAAAAATAAAATTTTGAATCTTAAAATGTACAAATGCACTTGGCCTTTGTGCTGCAAGGCTTGAGTGGCTTTATAATAGTTAGCTCTTCACGTTACACTTCATTTAAAAACAGAACAACAAAAAATCACCCATCTTGACTGTCTATTTAACATACCCCATATGAGGGGAACCTGAAAAGCAAAAGAAGCCATTAGACACCATCGAGGTTAATAGCTGTGAAGGCGGGTTTTCCTCCCTCAGCAGACTGAAGGACTGAGCCACATGTGGTGTGCATCTTGCATGCTTATTAGCATCTTTAAGGGTTGCTGGAAACTCCCCCACACACACATTTCATAGCTGCTGTGTTGTCAGATGACTCTTTATGAATGTTTTCAACCACAGGGTAATATTGTCCAAACTTGGTTCCACATTCTTTTGTTGTTGTTGGGTTTGTTTATTTGTTTGTTTGTTAATGTTTTTGTTTTGAGACAGTGTTTATGTAGCCCTGGATGTCCTGGATGAGCTATGTAGACCAGATTGGCCTTGAACTCACAATGATCACCTGCCTCTGCCTCTCTGGTGCTGGGATTAAAGGTGTGTGTTACCAGACCCCCACCCATGCCCCACATTCTTGAATAAAGCTGGAGGCCAGTTTTTCATTGATGACAAAATTGAAAATGACCCATAAGCTTTTTAATCATAGCAGTAAAGCACAACAATGACAAACTAAAGACACGGCTCACATCTGACAAAATCTACACTGTAAGAGTGATATTTGGTATTGTTTGTTTGCTGAGTCTTCCATTGTGTGTGTGTGTGTGTGTGTGTGTGTGTGTATGTGTGTGTGTGTATTGAAATAATGGGAACACACACACACACACACATATATATATATATATATATATATATATATATGTATATAGGTGTACATATATGTGTGTGTTTCCCATTGTTTCAATTAATTCTTAATAAATCACTTATTGTTTCCATTTAGAACATTTTTCCTTCACATTTCATGCAAATATTAACTGAATTCAATAACTAGCTCTAGAATTTGTATTGGATTTTAATTATTTCAATCATGTCTTGTTGTCATAACTTCTGACAGTTCTCTATAAGACATAATAACTTCAACTTTTTTTCAGCACTTCAAAATAAAAGGGAAAAAAGTATCGTCTATTCTTTGATTTATATGTAAGAAAGAATAGCTTTTTTGCTGTTACCTGTCAAAGATTTTGAGGGTCTTCAGTGTACCCTTTCTATCTGAAAATCCACCCAATATAAATAATGTCTTTCATGAAAATAATTTTTAAATAAGACAGTATTAGGCTAGGAGTCATGGCTCATACCTATAATGTCAAAACTTGAGAGTTTGAGGCAGGAGGGCTGCTATGAGTGCAGAGACAGCATGGGTGTAGAATTAGACCTTTTTCACAAAGACAAAAAACCCAACAAAAATAGTTTCTAAAAGAATGAATATGTAATAGGAATGCCAGGATGAAGTAGGAACACGGGTTGGGAAATGACCCAATGCTTCATAAAGCACTTGCCTTGCACACATGAGAACCAGTTTGGATCCCCAGTATATCCATAAAGGCTGGGTGGCCCTGAAAGCCCATCTATAATCCCAATGCAGGAGGGAGCTTCAGCAAATTCCAGGGCCAAGTTGGCTTGCTGGACTAGCTAAAGAAGCAAGCTCTGGGCTCAAAGGAAAGACCTTATCCCAATATATATAGAGAGAGAATAATCAAGGAAGTCATTGATGTCAGCCACTGGCCTCACACCCATGCACACAGGTACATATATCCACTCACACATCACACACAAAAGTAAAGAAGAAAGTTAAATAAGAGTAAAAACCCTGAGAAACTTCTTTTCCCATAACTCCTATAAAAAAAAAAAAAACAAAAGCATGTGAGATGAATATCATTGTGTATGCTTTATGAGAGTACTATCAACTACTCTCGATAGTAACAAATTTTTAATTTCACTACATGCTAGTGAAAACATAATCTACAATTTACAACTTTACTTGTCTGATGACTGAAAGAATTTTTCAGACGAGTTTCTGGTTCGATATACTGCAAAGGTTGTCTCCACCCACTATCAACCTATCCTTGCTGTCCATGTGCTGATCATAACATCATAACAGAGGCAGCTGTAGTGACCCATACCTTTAATCTCAAGTTCAAGGCCAGCCTCATTTACAGAGTTTGTTCCAGGACAGCCAGGGTTAGGGCTATATAGGGAAACTCTGTCTCGAAATAAATAAATAAATAAATAAATAAATAAAAATAAATAAATAACCCAAATAAATAAATACCACAACAGCAAACTGGCTGACACAGTGTGCCGCTAGAGCATCATTAGAAGTTTTTCTTACCCTGGAGAGGTAATAACTACCAATGTGAATACAAACCATAGAAATATAATCCCACTGGAAGCATCACAACCTGTTTCCAGCCACCTCTTACCTGGATCCCCATAGCATCTCCACAGTTCCAGACCCACACCAGCAACACCAACTGTGATGAAGGAAAAGCCAGAAAGCAAAGATGCAACGATCTTCAACTGACCATACTAAAAATTCCTTGCCACAGGCAAATTTATGGCTTAAAAGTTAAGAACACTTGATGCTCTTCCAGAGGACTAGAATTCAGGTTTCCAGAACCCACCTGGCAACAGCTCACAACTATAGTTCCAGGGGATCCAATGCCCTCTTCTGACCTCTGTGGATTTTAGACACAGACATGATGCACATACATATATGCAGAAAAAATCTTGCAATTTTTAAGTATAGAACTGTTGTTTCTCCCACAGACTTTTATGTTGCTCTTTTAAGGAGTCCTAAAATTTTAATTTTTACTTTAGAGTAAAACTCTATAGATTTCAGTTCCATGTGTTAATCAGTTTCTCTCATTGCTCAGAATATTCTGATCCTTTTTCTCTTTATGGTGAATCCATACACCTTTTCCAGAGAGTGGCTCAAAAATGTAATTCCCGAGGAAGAGTCTAATATATCTGGAGACTTTAAAAGACTATAATCTACGTATCAATGTGTGATGTGCTGTTTGTATATCAGAAGCAACGTTTTGACTACTTTGTCTCCATTTTTATCTATAAAATATAGATAAGATACTTTCCGGAGTGATCAGATACATTTAGACAATATTTGATCATCATCATTTTAATTTATCTTCTTCATATCTGTACTGGCTAGCTTTGTGTCAACTTGACACAGCTGGAGTTATCACAGAGAAAGGAGCTTTAGTTAGGGAAATGCCCCCATGAGATCCAGCTGTGGGGCATTTCCTCAATTAGTGATCAAGGGGAAGAGGCCCCTTGTGGGTGGGACCATCTCTGGGCTGGAAGTCTTGGATTCTATAAGAGAGCAGGCTGAGCAAGACAGGGGAAGCAAGCTAGTAAAGAACATCCCTCCATGGCTTCTGCATCAGCTCCTGCTTTCTGACCTGCTTGAGTTCCAGTCCTGCATCCTTTGGAGATGAACAGCAGTATGGAAGTGTAAGCCGAATAAACCCTTTCATCCCCAACTTGCTTCTTGGTCATGTTTGTGCAGGAATAGAAACCCTGACTAAGACAATATCCTTCTAATATTGCAAAAAGAGTGCTTGAGAGAGCCTTTATTCAGTCTGGAGAAATGGCTAAATGATTAAAAATACTTACTGCTTTTACAATGAACCTAGGGTCAGTTCACAGCCCCCACATCTGGTGGTAACTTCAGTTCCAGAGCACTAAATACCCTCTGGTACCACAACCTGCATGACTTTGTCCATGACCTGACAGAGCTGATGGGAGAATGAAAAAGCGGGAGATACATATACAGAAAAGGAGGAATTAAGTGTGCCACGTGCTCTAGTGGAGAAGCATCAGCGTCAGCCCAAAGTGTTCATATACAGACAGCACAAAGGAGGAGGCAGGGGGTTAGCTAATTTCGGCAGGTCTCTGTAAGGAAACCTCCTCAAACTGCTGTCATGGGGAGAAGGAAGCTGTGGTTGCTACATCCAACCACATTGATCGTCAACATCCAGAAGGAGGAAGCAGCAATTGATACTTTTTACACACTGTGTCAACTTCCATACTCCACCCACTCCAGCAAAAGGCCTTGCCATTGGCAGGGTCTGAGGTACTAACATCCTTGCAAAGCTTTGCTCCTGTCAATAATGCACAATGGCTCAGAACTCATCCTCATCCCAATACTGTGGCTTCAGTAGGCATCTGCACAAACACATGTTATGTGTATGAACTCACTCAGGCACACATACATATACAAATAAAATTGTTTCAAAAGAGGAGCCAGGTGGTGGTGGCACATACCTTTAATCTCAGCACTGGGGAGAACAGAGGCCAGAGAGAGTTCCAGGACAGCCAGGGATACACTGAGAAACCCTATCTCAAAAATAAAAACAAAATAAAGCACATTTCTTTTAAAAGAACCCTTATTTCTCTCCTACCAATTTTACGCTAAGTGATGAAAATGTTCTGGTACTCTCTATAATTAAATGGGTAAGGTATTTGTCTTAAGTAAAACAAAAACAAAAAAAGGGTACTTTAAAAGAAAATAATTATTATGAATGAGATTTTAATTTAATGTCTTAAATCAATGCCAAAATCCATGAAACATAATATCAAACTTTAAATAAATACAAGATCAATATTAGTAATTTTTCCTTTCACCCCAGGCTTTGATATATCTTAGCTTCATACTAACGATCACAAATTGATTTTAAATTTTGGAATAATTTTTTACTTTATAATTGCTTCCAGAAATTTTTAAATTTTTTTCTTTTGTTTTTCTTAGATATTCTCTTTATTTACATTTCAAATGTTATCCCCTTTTCTGGTTTCCCCTCTGAAAACCCCCTATTCCCTCCCACTCCCCCTGCTCACCAACCTACCCACTCCTGCTTTGTGCCCCTGGCATTCCCCTATACTGGGGCATAGAACTTTCACAGGACCAAGGGCCTCTTCTCCCATTGATGACTGACTAGGCTACATATGAAGCTAGAGCCATGAGTTCCACCATGTGTTTTCTTTGGTTGATGGTTTACTCCCTGGAAGCTCTGGAGGTACTGGTTAGTTCACATTGTTGTTCCTCCTGTGGAGCTGCAAACTCCTTCATCTCCTTGGGTACTTTCTCTAGCTCCTTCATTGGGGACCCAGAGTTCCATCCAATGGATGTCTGTGAACATCCACTTCTGTATTTGTCAAGCACTGGCAGATCCTCTCAGGAGGCAGCTATATCAGGCTCCTGTCAGCAACCTCTTGTTGGCATCCACAATAGTGCCTGGTTTGGGTGGTTGTGTATGGGATGGATCCCCATGTGGGGCAGTCTCTGGAAGGCCTTTCCTTCAGTCTTTGCTCCACACTTTGTCTCTGTAATTCCTTCCATGGGTATTTTCCCCCTTCTAAGAAGGATTTAAGTATCCATACTTTGGTCTTTCTTCATCTTGAGTTTCATGTGTTTTGCAGATTATATCTTGGGTATTCCGAGCTTCTGGGCTAATATCCACTTATCAGTGAGTGCATATCATGTGTGTTCTTTTGTGATTGGGTTACCTCACTCAGGATGATCTCCTCCAGATCCAATCATTTGTCTACGAATTTCATAAACTCATTGTTTTTAATTGCTGAGTAGTATTCCATTGTGTAAATGTACCACATTTTCTGTATCCATTCCTCTGTTGAGGGACATCATGGTTCTTTTCAGCTTCTGGCTATTATAAATAAGGCTGCTATGAGCATAGTGGAGCATGTGTCCTTATTACACATTGGAGCATCTTCTGGGTATATGCCCAGGAGTGGTATTGCTGGGTCCTCTGGTAGTACTATGTCCAATTTTCTGAGGAACCACCACATTGATTTCCAGAGTGGTTGTACCAGCTTGCAATCCCACCAGCAAAAGAGGAGTGTTCCTCTTTATCCACATCCTTGCCAGCATCTGCTGTCACCTGAGTTTTTGATCTTAGCCATTCTGACTAATGTGAGGTGGAATCTCAGGGTTGTTTTGATTTGCATTTCCCTGATGACTAAGGATGTTGAACATCTTTTTTTAGGTGCTTCTCAGCCATTCAGTATTCCTCAGTTGAGAATTCTTTGTTTAGCTCTGTACCCCATTTTTAATAGGGTTATTTGGTTCTCTGGAATCCAGCTTCTTGAGCTCTTCGTATATATTGGATATTAGCTCTCTATCAGATGGATTTAGGATTGGTAAAGATCTTTTCCCAATCTGTTAGTTGCTGTTTTTGTCTTATTGACAGTGTCATTTGCCTTTCAGAAGAAGCTTTGCAGTTTTATGAGATCCCATTTGTCAATTTTTTTTTAAGATTTATTTTATTTATGTGAGTACATTGTTGCTATCTTCAGACACTCCAGAAGAGGGCATTGGACCCCATTACAGATGGTTGTGAGCCACCATGTGGTTGCTGGGAATTGAACTCAGGACTTCTGGAAGAGCAGTCAGTGCTCTTAACCACTGAGACATCTTTCCAGCCCGTCAATTCTTGATCTTACAAGAAATTTTTAAATTGTACCTTCATTTCAAGATACTTTTAGAAATGCTAAATTTTAACACCAACAGCAGTGATTTTTCTAGCTTAAAAGTTGAGCCTACAGGACAGACTAGTACAATCAAATTCTCTTTGAAATGTCTGTGATATTGAAAAGCAGCTTCCTGTTTTAAAAAGTTTTTAATATATGTCAGAGAGATGGCTCAGCTGGTAAAGCCACTTGCTACCAAGCCTGACTACCTGAGTATCTGAACCCATATAGTAGGAGAGCTGACTCATACAAATTGTCCTCTGACTTTTACACACACACACACCACTCATAAATAAATAAACACATACCATGTGTAATTAAAGGAGAGTCCAAAAATGGCTTTACCAAAATAAAAATAACCTTTTAACATTTTATTGGAGATAATTTCATTCTAGGTAAATGTACCCTTATATTTAAATAATTTAAATGTCACTCTCAACCTTTGCATATAGCATGGCTCACTGATCACACTTAGTAGTGACTTTGTATTCTTTAAAGCATTCACACTGCATATCAATAAGTCATACTTTCCATGCAAGTTATTTAGTCAATTTTTATTCATGACTGTGGTGGTTTGAATAAGAATAGCCCCCATGGGCCCATATATTTGGTGCCTAGTCACTAGAAAGTGGCACTATTAAAAAACATCCCAAGATGTGACCTTGTTGGGGATAGAGGTCAGTAGGGGTGACCTTCGAGGTTTCAAAAGCTCATGCTAGGCCCCCCCCCACACACACACATATACTCTCCCTCTTTCTCTCCCTATCTCACTATCTACCTCTCTCCCTCTCTTCTTCTTTCCCTCTCTCCCTCTCCCTCTCCACTCCTCTCATCTCCCTCCCTCTTTCTCAGCCAGCAGATCAGAATGTAACTCTAAGCTACTTCTCCAGTGAGTGCCTGTGGTAATCTGTCTGATTACCACAATGCTTCCCACTGTGATGATAATGAAGTAACTTCTTGAAATTGTAAGCCAGTCCTCAATAAAATGTTTTCTTTTATAAGAGTTGCCTTGGTCACAGTGTCTCATCACAGCAATGACTTTCTGAGATGATAAGATAAAATGTGTAATATAACTTTAATTTTGCTCTAAGACCCACAACTTGTCCTGCCTACAAGATGTGCAGAGGTAAAAGGTGAGGCAGAATTTGAAGGAAGGGGAAACCAATAACTGGCCCAGCTTGAGACCCATGCCATGAGAGGGAGTCTGCCCCTGACACTATTAAAGATATTCTATTATTCTTGAAGACAGGAGCATAACGTAACTGTCATTAACTATCGTAACGTAACTGAGTGTTCAGCCAACAACTGGTGGAAACAGATGCAGAGACCCACAGTTAGACACTTAGTGAAGAATCCATCAGAAGAGGGGTACAAAGGATTGAAGAAATCAGAGGCACTAAGGACACCACAAGAAAACCTGCAAAATCAACTAACCTGGGCCCATAGAGGCTCATAGAACTGCCAGCCAGAGAGCATCATGGGATGGGCCTAGGCCTTCTGCACATATGTAATAGTTGTGCAGCTGAGTCTTCATGTGGGACTCCTAAAGCAGAAACAGGGCTGTCTCTGGTTACACAGCCCGCCTTTGGATCCCTCTTTCATAACTGGGATGCCTTGTCTAGCCTCAATAGAAGATGCCCCTAGTCTTACTTGATATGCCAAGGTTGGTTAACATCCATGGGGGGCCTCCCCTTTTCTGAGGAGTAGAGGAGGGGTGAATGGGGTGAAGGTAAGAGGGAGGAACTGGGAGGAGAGGAGGGAGGAAAAGCTGCAATCCGGATGTAAAGTAAATAAGTAATTAATAATTTTTTTTTAAAGTACTCTTGGACTATAGAGTTGGCTCAGCAAATGAGAGCACCTGCTGTTCTTGTGGATGGCACAGTTCAGTTCCCAGCACACACTTTAGCCATCATCTTTAGCTTCACCTCCAGAGGAACCTATGCCATCTTCTGGCCTCTGAGACACTACCTTCATGTGCACATGCCAACACACATACATGTAGGCTTAGATTTTTCAGACCTATTTTAATAAGGGTTCTTAAACACGTTAACCTCCCTTTTAGCCCTCCACCCTCCAGAGTTAGTGGAAAGGAAAGATTAATAGGGCAAATGAGGATGTGAACTTGTTTAGAAATATTTCTTTGGGGTGATCCAGTCTTCAATGTCAGGATATTAACAACTCAGTTCACACAAATCAGCAGTAGTAGCTCAATCCACTCGCAAACACCATTCATGAATCAACAACAATGGCAGTTCTATCCAGAAGAAACTGTGAGGCTCTGCCAATTGACCCGAGTCCACAGAAACAGCAAGAAGCTGCCAAAATATCATGAGAAGTTCTTTGGTGTGTTTCTATCTATGAAGTCACAACAAACAAAGATCAGCAAAGATGGCAAAGTGAACCAATGCCACAGCATGGTCCGCTGTTTGTTGGATTATACTTATATCCTTTCCAAACATCCCGTGTTCTCTCAAGCATCTATACTAGCAAAATAGCACATGCCTCTTTCCAGGAAGCTTCCAGAAAAACACCACGTCTGTTTTCAGCAAAAATCCTCTCCTAAGACAGTTTCCAGAAAAACATCACAGGACACAACTGAGTCTCCAAAGAAACCAGAAATTTCCACTTCACATGTGTTGCAGTAAATCTCCAACCCAAATATGCCCCAGCAATGAAAACACAACTCAATATAAATACATGCTGTGCACCTAGATTGGGCAAATCTACCACTACACTACCATCTTCCACATCTATGAGACCCCCTTTGAACTTGCGGTTTCTCCAGGCCATGTGCTTCTGCTCTGCTTTTCTTCTTCTTCCTCCTCTGCATCCTCTCCCTCTTCCATTTTCTCCTTCTTCCCTCTCTCTTAACCTTCCCTTCCCTTTATCTACCCAGTCATCAGCTCTCCTTTATTTTACAAATTAAGGTGGGAAGCAGGTTTACGGGAAATCACCTAAGTGCCAAGACTCATTCCTTGTTCGAAGCCCCTCACAGGAAAAAACGGAATTAACATCAAATATAATTAGCCCCAGCGCTATCCACAACACACATATGCATAATAAGTAACTTTTAAAAAGATACGTGTTTAGGGGCTAGAGAGGCAGCTCCATGGTTAAGAACCTTTCTTCCTTTTGCAGATGATCTAGTTCAGTTCCTGGCTTACAACCATCAATCTAACTTCAGTTCTAGGTGATCCAAAGTTCTCTTCTGAGATGTGTGGGTGTCAAGAATGCAGATGGTGCCCAAACATACACACAAACCTGCATGCACATAAAAAAGTTAAGTCTATTTTAAATTAAGTCTTAATTCTATGCTTTGAGATTAGAGATGATCTTATATTTTGAGTAAATGCGTCCTCGGAGAGCAGATGAGTTGTTCGACTATCCACCATCTTCTGTATAATTCTTTTTGTGTGTGTGCATAGGTAATAATACATGCATTTGATACAAAATTTAAAAATTGTAAAAAAAAAAAAAAGAGTGTGTATGCAGTGAAGTCTTTTTCCTAGCCCCTCTGCCCACACACATGTAACAGTACCGTCTGAAGGCAATGAGTATTTCCAGTTCTTGGGTAGAGACTTTTAGATATGACCTTTCCTCCCTGTCCCCTTGGCTCTCCTTCCTCTCTGCTCCTTCCTCTTCCTGCTTCCCTCTGTCATGGTTTAGATGCTCAGAGGCCTCTCATGCTAGGCAAGCACTCTACCACTGAGCTACATCCCTGGCTCTCATTTTTTTTAACACAGGATTCATGTAATGCATTGCTCTGCAAATATCTTAAGAATTATCCTCAAAGAAAAAAATAATTCACATTCATTCCAGTGTCTGTATTGTATTCAACTGAAAATACGAAGCATTTTCAGCTAGTCTTCACTTGATAGGCCTTTACCTCACTCTGAGCCTTTACCACTTCAATGAACGTTTTGGTATGTAACCCGGTACATGCACCATTTCTTTATTCATCAATGTCAATTATTATCAAAAATTTCTAGAAGTAGAATTGCTGAGCTAAAAGATATACACAATTATGATTTTGACACATATTGACAAATGTAACCCATGCGGAAGTTATGCTAAATCACATATCTTCTATAAATGCTCCCTTTTCTCTGCCCTAGACCAGTTTGTGATCTTATTTTAGAACTTTGTACAAAGTGAGAGAATATATATATGCGTATATATAGTTTTAATTTGTATTCTTAAAATTAAGGATGAGATTAAACACAATTTCGTGTATTTAAAGGAGCTCTGCTCACCTTTAAACTTCATTGTTTGAAAAGTAGTCAATGATTTCCTACTATATCTAGCTGGGTTCCTTTCCCCTCAATGAAATAAAGACCTATCAAATTATAACTTTCTAGTATCTTGTATTTAAATAAAGAAAAAATAACTATATTTTACAGACTTAGAATATAAACACATATTTCCAGCTATTCCTGGAAGAATTAAAAATTCCATCTTTGCAACTTAAAAAGATACGTAAAACTATAACAAAGTTGGAAATCTGTCAAAATAAATTCTAACATTTGTTTCCCACAACACTGTGCCAAAGTATAAAATACACTTTTATATAAAAGTATAAAATTACTTCTACAAAATAAAATTTAAAGTAGAATTTTGAAGTGACAGAAATTTAAATGTTTAACTTTCAAAGCAATTGGTATGGAACAATTCAGTAATAAGAAATCAAACTTTAAGAAACAAGACTCTCACAGAGGTGACACCCTCTTCTAATGAAAGTTTGTTTTGGGGGAGCTTGTGACGTGATAATTATGCTCTGGAAATGAGGTGTGAGCAAAAGGACTTGGAGGATTGTTTCTCAGAGCAGTGATATTCATAGAAAAATACCTGGATCATGAAGTTTCTGACTTCATCAGCGGTTGAATCCCATGGTGGACTCAGAAAAGATGGCTCTATTGGGAGGTATCAAAAAGTCGGCTGGGGGTGCTGGCTAGTCATGTCAACTGGACACACAAACTTGAGTTTTCTGAAAGGTGACCTCAATTGAGAAAATGTCTCCATAAGATCAGGCTGTAGAACATTTTCCTAAATTGTTACTGATTGAAGAGGGCCCAGCCAATTGTGGATGGAGTCATCCCTGAGCCAGTGGTCCTGAATTCTTTAAGAAAGCAGATTGAGTGAAGCCATGGGAAGCAAGCCAGTAAGCATCACCCCTCCATGGCCTCTGCATCAGCTCCTGCCTCCAGGTTCCTGCCACAGTTCAGTTCCTGTCCTGACTTCCTTTGATGATAAACAGCAATATGGAGGTATACACCAAATAAACTCTTTCCTCCCCAACTTGTTTTTTAGGTCGTGGTGCTTCATTGCAGCAGTAAAACCCCCAAGACAAGGTGATAGCAGGATTGTGGGATATTGTTGTGACAGACCTGAGCGTGTTTTGGGGAGGACTGTGGAAGAACTTTGAACCTTCAAGCTAGTCAAGCTGTTGAGTGTCACGAGTAGTGCCGAAGATAGAGGCTGGGTTTGTGATGGTTCAGAGGGAAATTTAAAGATGACATTGGAGCTATTTGCTAATTTTAATTGAGTGCAGCTGAGGATTGTCACTGTGAGAGGCCGGGGAGGCCATGATGAAGGTGCAGACTGAATAACAGTTGAAGGCCCAAGACTGAAAGGGTCTCACCATGAAGAGAGCCTATAAGAGGCTATTGCTGTAAGCATAAGCAGCAGAAGACCCCAGCATTTTGGAGATGCTGACAATACAAATCCTAAAACAAGGAGTTACTTAGAGGACATAGGTCAGTAGAGGACATGTCCTAGAAAGAGATGCCTTGTTCCAGTCCGTCCATCACTATTTGCTACCTGGCCTCCAGGAGGTGAGCCACTTTGTCTCAGCACACACCCTTACTGCCACAGTTTTCTGCCTCACTGCAGGCCCACAGAAATGGAGCTGACTGATCATGACACTGTGAGCTAAAACAGATCTTCCTTCCTTCAGGTTGTTCTCTCAAGTGTTTGTTGCAGTGATGGAAAGTCTACTATAAAGATTATTCATGAGAAACATTTGCACAATACAATTGTTTTGAGGCAGGATCTCAGTATGTACCCTGGTTGTTCTGGCAGTTGCTATGTAGATCAAGCTGGCTTTGAATTCACAGAGCTCTGCCTGCCTCTGCCTCCTCAATGCTGGGATTGAAGGTAGGCACCATCGTGCCCAGCATAGTATTAACATACTATAAACTTAATAAATAACATTATTAATTCATCTTACAGATCCATCACCAATGTAAATAAATCTTATAAATAAGCATAAACGGTTTTATTTTCTCCAGTGGCATTTTCCTGTCAACAGTAAAGTATTATACTTATATCACTGACACTAAATTTAATCTTACTAAGCAAAGTATAGCACTTTAAGATTTAGGACTTCTGTGGTTTGTTTTTATTGTGTGGAAATCACTTAGTATCTTAGAAAGGCCTAAATGGAAAAAACATTTTTTAATATTTTTAGTCAGTTAATCTTTCATTTCCCTATACTCCAGCTCAAACCTAAGACATAACTCTCTCCAGCTACAGACAAGAAATAGCAGCTAATCAGACTGGTCAATGCAAGGAACTATGAGCTAACCAGCCCCCTCTTTGCTCTACATAATGGCATAGGCATCTAAAATTGAAAAGAAGCTAGCTCAAAGCATCACTTAATCCAGACCTCTTGTAAGGTTCTGCCTAAAATGTCTAAGACAGATGGTTTGTCCTTAAAATTCACCCGAGACAGAGATTCTACCACATTACCCTGGAGCCTTTTCTAATGTTTAATCACTATTACTGTCGGGTCAGTTTAAGCTCCTTCCTGCTGATTTTTCCTCTGAAGACATAGGAAACAATCGGTCAGCAACCCCTTTATAATCACCTTTCTAATACAGCCAGGCAGTTACCAAGGTGCCCTGCCGCCTTGGTTTTTTTTCCTATAGTATGTAATTTATCTTCTTCCCATTTTAAATATATTACTACTTCATCTTATTATCTAGGTAATTTTTTATTGAACTTTTTCATTTATTTCATATCACTCGTAAGTGGCTTTGCAGTAAGTTCTTCCACTGTGATGTAATTTATGTGTGCTATTGCAGAGCAGGAGAGAACTATACATTTTATGGTTTTGGTTTTTTGTGATGTTTGGGGATAGAACCCAGGGCTTTGGGCATGTGCCCCACCACTGAGCAACAACTTGAACCCAACACTTTCAGTTATTCACTAAATAAATACTTAACTGGAACCAGTAAAAACAGACGATCTCCTGTTCTCATACAACATGTTCTAGTGAAAGAAAATAACAAGAGACTCTAAGGAGGATTCTATAATACATACAATTTTTTAGTAAAGATAAAAAACATCTTGAATTCACTGGTAAAGTGCAGGATTGCTATGATAAAGATGCAGAAACAAATGCAGAGGCTTGAAAATGGCCTATTTCCCTGGCCTCCTATTCCAAGGTGAACATTCTATATCAAGACACTCTGTTCCATCATCCAGGGATCCCACTGTCCCTGTCATTTGTATCAGCGTTCTTCAGGTCCTTGTTGTTATCTCTCCACCTGAGCTCCAGCCATCATGGTGGAGAGACACAGTCCCTATAGGCTACCTAGTTAGTGGCACTTACTAACTTGCCTTTGCAATGGCTTTTCCCTCCTTGCCTGCTTCTGCTTCCAACAGCAAACATCAGACTGTTTTTTAAAGATGTCCTTGGAACACTGAATTCCATTTTGTCAACCCTGGAAGGTAACTGGAATTTATTTTCTTCCATCCCACATTGCCTCAGGGCAGATGAAGGCCCGGACTCTTCTCTAATCAGGACAATTCTGGGCCTAACTCACTTCCCAGAAATGAGCCCCCTGGGGCAGGGATGGGGGGGGGACTGAAGACACCTATGAAGGACCAGCTGGATTCATCATACTTGTCTGCCTCCTCTTCCTGTCATATTTTCCACATTCCCTCACTGTTTCCCCCCACCCCAGGAGAATGTTTTTGTTCTTTGCAATGCTGAGAATTGAATCTGGAACCTTGGGCATACAGAGAAAATACTTTGCCACTGAGGTACCCATGATCCCAGAAGGACTTTTTTTTCTTTTGTATTTTATGTTATGAGTGTCTTGCCTGCATGTGTGTATTTGCACCATGTGTATGCCTACTGCCTGGTGACTGCATTGGCCAGAAATAGGTACCAAATCCTCTAGAAATGAAGTCACATGCGGTAGTGATAGACTTGCAGGCTATTGTGAGCTGCCATGTGGGTGCTAGGAACTAAACTCAAGTCCCTGCAAGGGCAGCAAGTTCTCTTAACTGCCGAGCCATCTCTCAAGCCCCTCGTATTAAATTTTTTATTTTACTTTTAATTATGTATATGTGTGTATGTCTCTGTGTGTGTGCACATGGATTGGAGTGCCCACAGAGGCCAGAGGGGGTGTCAGATATCCTGGAATCCCAGAAAAATTCAGTTCCCAGTATTTGCATGACAATATGGTTCAGCAATCATTCTTAATTACAGTAACAGGGAGCCCAGTTACTTCTTCCGACCAGCAGCGGCAACCAGGCTCACACATGATGTGCATACGTGCATGCAGGCAAAAACATCCCTGCACATAAAATAATCTAAAAATAATTTGTAAAGAACTTTATCAGCTTAAAAATAACTTTAAAACACCACAATAATGCTAATAGGTTGCTATATTTATGTCCATAAAAGTATATTGAGAGTGGACCATAAGAAGAACACGAAGCTATGTCTGAATAGAATGAACAGTCATGTAGGAGGCTAAGACACAAACCTAAGCACAGGATCTGAATGTCTTCATACTACTTCTACACAGCAGTCAGGCTGCAGGAGGTTAGGAAAAGGACTGTTTATGGATGCTTTGCTTTTTATTGCCATTATCAGTTTAGGCAAACACTAAATAGCAGCACTACCAGGCACCAATGCCTGCCTCTGCTTTCTGGAACTCACATACAAGGAAATTTTATCCAGTCCAGCATGTGAATATTTCAGAATGCTCCAGTTTTCAGTTAAATCTATACTTTCATTTTCTGGGGTGAGTTTGCTTGTTGGTCTGTCTGTCTGTCTGTCTGTGTTTATATTTTTGTTCCTTTTGTCCTACCTTATAAACTTTTTAAAAAAGATATTCCAGCTTTCACCTTTATATGTGTCCCAACAAATGCAAAAGGCTATATAGTTCAGGGACATACTAAATTTACTTAAGACATTTTCACACAAATGCCAAGAACTGTAGCTGCTAATAAGTTTCACCCAGCTTGGAGACCATACCCAACCACATAGTATGAGAACGCCAGATATACGACAATAAATATTTTTGGCACGGTTTCAAAGCTCCATAATGCCAGACATAGACATATAAAGTAAATGGCAAGAACTACAAAGATTATAAAAGGAATAAAGTCACAGTTCGTAATTCATGCAATTATGCCCAATAGCGAGTTTAGACGGCCGCTCACATAATAAGAGCCACATGTCAAAGTATCAGAGATCTTACCCCGAAAAAGATAACAAATATTGAAATCGTTTTTGAAAGTAAAGTTTTGCTTAAAGCTTGTCAGTGTGCTTTTGCAAGCTGGAGGAAAGTAACTTCAACTGCTTTATTTATTTATTTATTTTCTATTGAGATACCCACATTCTTCTGTCGCAGACTAACATAACAAATAAATAAACAGAAATCTCAAAGACTAGAACAACTTTTAAAGATCATCACTGTACACTCTCTGTAGAAACTGTATTTGGCGGGGGGGGGGAATACTATTTGTCTAAAAACAAAAGGGTTCGTTGTATAGAGAGAAAGAATCTGGTAGACTTATCAGATGCTCAGATCGCTGTTTGACTACTGAGTATAGACTGTGCGGCTCAAAGCCACAGGGAACAGAACCCACAGCCATCCCAGCAGTCTTGGCTATAAGGTGATTGCACAGGACTGGGTTTTAGCGAGAAAGATTCTAGAGTTGTTCTGTACTACTCCGAATATTTCATTTTAAATCCAGGAACATAAAATTAAGTCACATCTGCAGTGGATTTGATTCTGCAGAGATAAAAGACACACACTTTTTGTGTTTGACATGGGCTTGGTTTATGGATGAGAGGTGGTCAGCCATCAGGGTGGGCTAATGAGAGCAAGACTAAGGGAGAAAGCTCAGGAAAGGGGGATCAATGAGAGTGTAGGGTCTGAGACAAACCGTCGGTCCCGTAGGCAAGAGACGCTGGGACCCCACGGTGGCAGGAGCAGTGAGCCTGCGCTCAGCTCTCAGTAGTGGGTAGAACCAAAAATCGTTCATTTTCTGGATGGGATTTTAACAGGATTAAAAAAAAAAAATGATAGTTCAGTGGGTGAGGTTGTAAACAGTCACGTTTTAAGGTGCTCTATTCAATACTGTACAGGACTGAGTATGTAGAATTTTTATCTTCTTATGTAAAGTTCTACAAATGCCTCCCTTCCTCTTAAAGGCAATGTAAATGGATAAGGTGCATAGCAGCTCTTATTTCTTACTTCCAGCTTTTGCCAGAATCTTTAAGACCACTCTCCAGCAATGCACTGTGGTGAGTGGGTGAGCGCAGGAGAAACTCATTGGTAGTGATATATATATATATATATATATATATATATATATATATATTCTTTTTTTTCCTCCATGCAGCTACAAATGCTTCATAGCAAAAGACGCTTTCCACTTTCCCATTGAGTCCAATTTCCATTTGCACATGTATCCTTTTAATGGATGGTGAGAGTCTTGATGTAGAACCTTTAATGGGCCCGTTTACATTTTGCAAATCTCTACCTTTGAAATAAAATGCAGTGGCTCTCCCATCTGTAGACAATTAAGACCAGCAGCCAAGTATAAAAGAGTGGACAACTTTTAATGGGTGTTTATAGATTGGAAGCACCGACCCCCTTTTAAATGAAAGAGGCCTAAGAAGAAATAGTGAGTGCTAGGATAGCCCTGAAATTCATCTAACCCCCCAAGCAGAAGACCCGTTATCAAAGAATTGGCTGGGTTCAATACTTTCTAATCTGAAATCCTCAACTTCGGAAAACGGCTTAGGCAGAAATTCCTCACTTTGAAGTGTCTTGATTATAATTTCATAGCTACTTAGAGGTCAAAACACAAGCCAGCAGGAAGACCAACCATGAGGTATGTGGTATAAAAACAAATATTTCCATAAAATCTTTGCCCTAGCAGAAAGACAAACTCTTAGTAGGTTCAAGGTGGGAATTTGGGGAATAGTATGTTTTTTACAGGAAATACTGGTTAGACTTTTTATATAGGGGGTTCTGCATTTGTGAAAGGATAATTTGCTCTAAAATATGTGGGCAAGCAGCCTAAATTCTCTAATTGAGTAGTTTGCTCATAACCCCAGGCCATTAGGTGAATGTAAACTGTTACAGGCTTAGTAAGAAAATAGTCCCATTAGGATTTTTGTATTTGTATGCGGTTGTGAGCTAGGAGTGACTGTTTCCAAAATCGTGCATTAATGAAAAGCGCCCCACCCCCCTTTTTTTCTGAGTTTGCAAATACCAACTTTGAAATGCTCAAACTAAAATCAAGTCAAAGGTCTCTCTCTCTCTCTCTCTCTCTCTCTCTCTCTCTCTCTCTCTCTCTCTCTCTCTCTCTCATTTTCTCACCAGTAACTATTTCCCAGACCAAGTCTCTGCGGAAAATTTTGTGTCAGTAATCCAAGAAAAGTAGAGGGGCATTTAATCGGCTAGCTGTTGGTAATAAAGGGATATGGCCGTGTTTTCTTTGATACTACCATCCAAATACATGGCTCCTGTTTTAAAACTCCCTGTATTGGCAGCTGCCAAGGACTTTAACGTATAGACAGTGAGTACTGGGTTTAGGAAGATTCACGAAGAAACTCAAAAATAAAAAATAAAAAATATTTGCCTATGTTTCATTTGGCAAAGCTCTCCGATGGCGCGCACACTGTTTATCCTTGCCTGCCTATAAAACATAGCAGACCTTTCTGGGCTGCTGTTAGCAGTCAGCCTTGGGCTCCTCTCGCAGTGGATCTGAGGTTCAACCATCTCCTTCCCTTCCGGTTTCAGACTCTTGCTAACACTCCACTGTGCTTTGTGCTTTGTACTAAGAACAGTACTCTTGTACATTCAAGAGCAGGGCAAAGAGCTCTCGTGAGATAGACAACATAATATCCCTGTGAGCTGTAAATGTCGAAGAAATGCAGTCAAAGGAGGGAGATATCTGGCCAAGTACTACAATTTAACAGACAGACTCACCATTGAAATAATCCACATCTTTTTCTGAGCCTCTAGTTTCTCAATGAAGCTAAGTCAGTGAGTATTAGTATTATATTGTCTTCTAAAAATTGAAGTGCATAGAATTCTTCTTAGCAATTAAGTTCCAAAAAGAAAAATCAGAGCTGGAGACATGGCTCACAGTTCAGAGCACTGGCTGTTCTTCCAGAGGACACAGGTTTAATTCCCAATGGCAGCTCTTTAATTCCAGTTCCAGGATCTGATATCTTCACACCGGCATACTTGCAAACACTACACAAATGCACACAAAAAATAAGATGAAAAAAAAATGTAAAAAGAAGGACAAAGTCAAAATTTGAGCCCATGTCTGTGTCTTCCTCCTGGACAGTGATGAATGTAGGTAGCTGTAGGTCAGCTAACTCTTTATGCCACCACACTTTCTGGTTTCACCTGTGTGTTTTGTTTTAAACGGTCTTATTTCAAACCACTACAGCAGATCTGAATAACTCTACTAACTTGTTTGCCTGGTTAAAGTTTAGATGAAAAAAATCTCACAATAATGTCGTGTGGGATTCATGCCTTAAACATGAGAAAACTTTAAAAATACAAAAGTAAAATTATCCTAAAATAACTTTCAAGAAGCAGGGAGTCAAACTCACACACATGGAAGTATGCTAAGCAAGAGGAGGCTTATAGACACCCTTGTCTGCAGGGCGTGGTGGCGCACAACTATGATTCTAGCACCTGGGAGGCAGAGGCATGTGGATCTCTGTGAGTCTGAGGCCAGCCTGGTCTACAAACGGAGTGATTTACACACAAGCCAGGGCTACACATTGAGACCTTATTTCAAAACAATAGCATCTTTGTTCTACCATCCAGGCTATGTCTCAGTTCTTCACATTGAGAGTTCCAACTCTAGCCCTTCAAAGCTGCAAAATAAATAACAAAAGACCTTAAAAGAATTAAAAAAAAAAATTCCAGGACAACTTTTTAAAGTATTTTTTTTTTCTATAAGACCTGCCAAAGATAATGTGGTTACCCTCTTCCTGGATTGAGACTGAAGCTAAGCTACATTGGAATTCTTGAGAAATTAACTATGCTGGGATCTGATGCTGGAGGAGACACAGCTTGACTTAGGTAACAACCAGATAGAAAAAATAACAATTCATAACTAAAATTCTTTCCTTACACTCTCATTTTCAGAAGTAACAAAACAAGCGAGTTACTGCCCATCTCACAGCTTCTACACTACAAAAAGAGACTAATGCTCTATGCTGGCTAGTTCTATGTCACCTTGACACAAGTTAGAGTCATTTAGGAAGAGAAAACCTCAGTTGAGAAAATCTAAAAGGTTGGCCTGTGGGTAAGCTAGTGGGGTATTTTCTTGATCAATAATAGATGGGGGAGAGACAGCCCACTGTGGGTGGCACCATCCCCAGGCAGGTGATCCTGGATGTAACTGTATAAGAAATGGAGCTGTGGCCAGCCTGGTCTACGTAAGAGCAAGTTTTAGGACAGTCAATGCTACACAGAGAAACCCTGTCGCAAAAAAATAAAACAAAACAAAACAAAAACAAAAACAACAACAAAAACAAACAAACAAACCAAAATTAAAGCCAGGCAGTAGTGGTGCATACCTTTAATCTCAGCATCCAGGAAGCAGGGGCAGATAGATCTCTGTGGGTTCAAGGCCAGCCTGATTTACAGAGCCAACTCCAGGATGGCCAGGGCTACACAGAGGTATCCTCTATAGGGGGGTTGGGGGGAGGGGAAGAAAGCAGGCTGAGCAAGCTATGAAAGCAAACCAGTAAGAGCACTTGCACATGGCCTCTGCTTCTGCTCCTGCCTTCAGTTCAGGCTGGGACTGCTCTTCCTGCTGTGTTGTGATCAGAATGGGGCTGGGGCTGAACACAAGCCTGTCCTCTCCAAGTTGCTTTGGGTCCTGGTATTTTATCACAGCAACAGAAATCCTCACCTCTTTTTTTTCTGATCTAAAGAGAATTTGCTCGTGACACCTTAATTTCTTCCCTGTTACCAGCTGACCAACACATGGCATTTCCTTTCATCCATGGCAGAATTTAGTGAGCAATGAATCTTATTTAACACTTTCTCATGATAACGATAATAAGAAATAAACACATCTAGAGAGGAAAGTCATTCCTTAGATTCTGCCACACACCAGTTTGCCAATATTTTTATGCCAACCTAACAATGAACAATATCGAGAGCAAAACAAGAAAGATGGTTTTCATGAGAACAAGCACTCTCAAAGTGACTAAAAACAAATTTTTAATGAGAAAAAAATTAAATCCATACACACAAACAAAAAATCAGAAATTTGCAGATAAAAAAGGGTTCAGGGAGTGCTTTAAACTCTTAAAAGAAATGGCATAAGTGTCCTATTGCACACCTGTACACTTTCAACATTTTTTTCTTTCCTGTTGGGAGGGCTCGAACCCAAGGCCTGAGCATATTAAGCAAATCCCCTAGCAACTGAGCTATGTCTCAAGCTCAGTAAATATTTTCAAGTGAATAAAGATAAAAAGAAGAAAAGTCAATTTTTGCAATACAATAGCTAATTTGCAAAAATGAAAGTCTCAAAAATCTGAATATTTGTCTTTGAATATTTATTGAAATACAGCTTAAAATGAGTCTCCAGTAGATGACTGTTGGAATCAGGGAGAAGATTCCATCACACTATACCGGCTTAGCTAAGTTTGAACTTTCTATAAGAATACACTTAAAAGACATAAAATAAGATTCCTATGGGTTTGGAAAGTAGATAGATTGGCACGTGCAGAATTTATACTTAATTTAGGGAATTATCATAGAATCTCTTCAGTGGGGATGATCTCTGGGCAAAGGGATAATGGCGTGGCATTTGCTCTGTCAGGTGAGAACAAAGTAAAAAAGGTGAAATGACCAGGAAGGGGAGGCAGGAGGGAGGGGCAGGGTGGCATTTTAAGCAAGGTGGCTATTTTAATGTTACAAGCCTTTGTTTTTCTGACGCTTAGCCACCTCATTAACCTACGTGTCATTCTGAAGTATTTTGCCATGCTCTGATGATTAGATACTCACTTGCTAACAACACAATGTTTTAAATGCAAGCTCTTCCCTGGAGTCATGGTGAATTAATTTTCAATTAGTTTTCATTAATGAACTTCACTTTCATGGGCCTAATTGCTGTCCCGGCTTCAGGAAATCGAACAAGTACTTTGGTCAGGTGCAGGATAGAGACTATGAGAAGACACAAGGATATTCTGAGCTTTCTAGACTTTATTTCAGTCAGTGTCTAGGTGCTCATGGTCAGAAGTGACAGCCATGTAACTCACACACATACCTACAGAGCTCATGAATCTTCTCTTTTTATCATTAGCTGTATCTCATAAGTATCTTAAGGGAGAGAGAGAGAGAGAGAGACAGAGAGAGAGAGAGAGACAGAGAGAGAGAGACAGAGAGAGAGAGAGATATCACTATGGTGTCCTACTATAAGGCAAATGCCTACATTTCCACTGAGCAAATGAGATTCCGGAAACTAGATCATCTCAATGTCTTTCTCCAGAGAGAAGAAGGAATTCGCTGTCCTCAGAAGCTTCGTGCTTCTCCAGAGAAACTCACCACCCCTCCTTCCCTGTGAGCATCACTGTTAAGCTTGGGGTAGACAATCTCTACACCTTCAGAAGTATTGAGTAATAATTGCACATTGTCTAAAACAGCTCCCTCCACTTGTTAACACTTGCTATCTCTCTGCCCCACGACATTCTAACCGGAACAGCTTTTATGTGAAAATGATACTAAATTTCTTCCCACTTGGATAGTCTTAAATTACTATTCACTAACACCATAGGACAGAACTTTACTTAGCTGCTTCACAGGTGCTGCCCATGTAAATAATACCAAGAATAGGTGTGGTTTGAAGTGGTGATTCCATGTTTGTACCGCTCAGGAGAGCCATTGGCTCCTTCAGCTCCTTCCAGTTTTCTCATGTAAAAAGGCTTAGTACAGATTTTCTAGCCTCAAGTAGTACTAGTCTAAAATCATCTTCAAATGGTATACACGTAAAAACAGGGAACATGGGGCTGGTGAGATGGCTCAGCAGGTAAGAGCACCCAACTGCTCTTCCAAAGGTGCAAAGTTCAAATCCCAGCAACCACATGGTGGCTCAAACCATCCTTAACGAGATCTGACTCCCTCTCTGGAGTGTCTGAAGACAGCTACAGTGTCTTTTTAAAATCTTTAAAAACAAAACAAAACAAAAAAACAGAGAACATGGCAAAACCATTGTTCCCGAGATGCTAATGAACTCATAGTCTGGGTACACACACCCACAAACCCATACTGTAACAACTTCCCAGGAAGCCAGAGCCGTGCCCCGAGCCACAAGACATGACAGGAAGCTGTCTGTTCTTTCTGTTCCCACTTAAAAAGTCTATGTCTAAAAACTACCACGCAGCCTGAGAACTTCAACTTCATTTATCTTTTACTTTTTAATTTTATTTATTTTTTGACATACATAGAAAAATCATACAAACCATAAACCTCAGTGGAACATAATATGATGATGTAATACGTGTCTACGCTGTGTAATTTGTAAATCTAAGGGAACATACCTGTCTCCTCAAACAATCATTTCTTATAGCAAAAATACTCAAAATCCTTTCCTCTGGCTTTTTAGAAACTTTGCTTATTATGAGTTTACTGTCTAGACAGGGGTGTACTAGAAAGAGCTCTGGGTTAGAGCCAGCCAGACCTGATTTAATCCCACTACTGAGCTTACAAACAGCTCTTTGGGAAGGTTTCAGTTCTAGCTCTGTTTTCTTGTTGGTAACATAGAGATAACAGTGCTTACATTATAAACGTTTTATGTGGATGAACTGAAGATAACTCATGCTTACTGCAATTTTTTTAGGCAGGGCCTCATTATGTAGCCCTGCCCTGTCTGGAACTCATTATGTAGGCTAGGCTGGCCTCAAAGTCAAAGATGTTTACCTTCCTCTACCTCCCCAGTACTTGGAATTAAAGGTGTGTTCTACCATGTCCAGACACCAGAATTTTTAATTTGTAATTTTTTGAGATTTATTTTTTATTATTATACGTAAGTGCACTGTAGCTGACTTTAGACACAGCAGAAGAGGGTGTCAGATCTCATTACAGGTGGTTGTAAGACATCATGTGGTTGCTGGAAATTGAACTCAGGACCTTTGGAAGAGCAGTCAGTGCTCTTACCTGCTGAACCATCTCACCAGCCCCCTTGTAATTTTTTTTTTAATGCTGAAAAAAATAGCTAGCAAAAGAGCAATCAAGCCAGACCATTATGACAAGATCTAGGGCTTGATTCGGCAGCACATATACTAAAATCGGAACGATACAGAGAAGATTAGCATGGCCCCTGAGCAAGGATGACACGCAAATTCAGGATGCCTTCTACTTGTTTTTAATTTACAAAATAGAGGATCTTTATAATTTCACCAAAGTCACTGTAAGTATATGAAATTCAAAGTAGAATTAGGGTAAATGATGTTAGCCTCTATCTAACAAGAACCAAATAATCAGAATTCTTTTTATTTTGAGATCCTAATATAATTACACCATTCCTCCCTCCCCCTTCCTCCCTCTAAGCCAGTCCATATACTTCTCCCTGCTATCCTCCAAATTCACTGCAATTTTTGACTAATTATCATTTCATGTATATATGTATATACATATACATTCCTAAATGTAACTGGCTCAGTCCATATAACTTGTATGTATCTTTTCAGGGCTAACCATTTGGCAGTAAACAGACCAATTGGTGTTCTCTTCCTGGGGGAAAACCCACGTCTCTTGCTCCCCACTTTCTGTAGCTGCCCACACTTGTTTGTGTAGGGTTGAGACTTCATTGGTGTCTTAGTTAGGGTTTTACTGCTGTGAACAGACACCATGACCAAGGCAACTCTTATAAGGACAACTGGGGCTAGCTTACAGGTTCAAAGGTTCAGTCCATTATCATCATGGCAGAAAGCATGGCGGCATCCAGGCAGACATGGTGCCGAAGAAACTAAGAGTTCTACTTCTTGATCCGAAGGCAGCCAGGAAGAGATTACTTCCACACTAGGCAGAGCTTGGACATAGAGACCTCAAAGCCTGTCTACACAGTGGCACACTTCCTCCAACAAGGCCATACCACTTCCAATAATGCCATTGCCACTAATAGTGTCACTCCCCGTGGGCCAAGCAAATTCAAACCACTACAGTGTGTCCCACCACCACCACCACCACTCCCATGAAGTTTGGCAATAAACAGAATTCTTTATAGTCATAAACAATGGTAATGCATGTTTCTACAGAGGGCCCCTCAGGTTATGGGCCTCTGGTGGCTCAGGCCGATAAGCCCAACACTTGGGAGGCTGCAGCAAGAGGAGGGTTGCAGAGGGTTAGAGGTCAGCTTTGGGCTACAGGGTACAGAGTAAGACCCTGTCTCCATAAAAAAAGAAAAAGAAAGAAGGAAAGAAAAAAGGAAGGAACAAAGGAAAAACATTAAAAAAAGGAAAGAAGGAAGGAGGGAAGGGTGGAAGAAGAGAGGAAGGGAGAGGGAGGGAGAGAGGTATGGAGAGAGGAAGGGAGGGAGAGGAAGGGAAGAAGGAGGGAAGGAGACAGGGAGGGAAGGAGGGAGAACTTTGGAATCATAAAGCAGGACACTTATGCTTGATTTACTTTTAATATCAAAGTTATCTTGTTATGTTCTACTATCTTGACATACATGACCCAAAACTAAAAGTTCCATATATGTAGAAATGTTTGCCACTCTAAGTTAACAATATTATCATTGTCCTCAAGTTATTAAATATTCTCTTTATGTCGAACCTGAAGACAAGAGTACCTGAGGAGAAAGCTTGTCTTTGTCTACCAGGATTTATCAGAACAGATGTTCGCTTTCTTTGTCCTCATCCTCAAGTGATCTAATAATTACTGACTTAAAGGATGAGCAGTTGTATCTTTTTTTTTTTTAGGTTTTCATAATAAAAAACGTAACTTGGTATATAATCAAAGATTTAGACATCTTTCAAAAGATTCTGATTCCATAAATCTAATACCTTAAATAATTTTAGATGATTAAAGTACCATTACTTAGATATTTTATAAAAGGAAAAACGCTCTGTAGTAAGCGTGGGCTGTTTTGCTGAGCTATGGAAGGTACCCTGCATGCCTCGACCACTGTTTGATGAGCAAATGATGCCCTTAGTTGTTCTCAATGCAACTTTACTGATTTCTTCCGTTTTTACTCCATTTCAATAAATGGTACTTGCACACAGTCTGAATGCCCACATTAAAACCCTTTTCTCTACATCTGGCTTGGGAGATAAATTATTATTTAGAACTCTGCATGTTTCTATTGATAAATTTAAAAGCATGTATGTATGCTTTGTTCGAATTTTTAAAAATATTTTGCTCTGCATGTGGCTCAGTGGCAAGAAATGTGCCTAGTTGTGTGCAAGGCCCTGGCTCCTAGCATTGCAAAACTTAAAATAAAATATAAATAAAATATTTCCAGCATATGAAATTGTTCCATCACTAACTACCTTTATATTTGTATGCACCAGCATAAGAAATGATTTTTGTTTTGACGGATAGAAGTCAAAAGAAGCAAGGAAATGCACAATTAAACCAGCAAGGTACTGTGCCTTCCGGTGCTCAGCCAACTCAGGCTGTGATAGAGAGCCATTGACGCACATTCTTTTATGTTATGATGACATATGGAAGGCTTCCAAAATTAACACAGTAGTTTGCTGCTTACTGGCTTGTGTCACAGGCTTAATACATTTTGCTTTTTTGTTTTGTTATTTGAAAGACAGGGGGGAGGGAGCATTTTTAACAGCTTGTGTATTTTGGTAAGTCCTTTGAATGTTTATAAAGCATTAAATATATCAAATAGATAATTTTAGGTAAGAAAACCATGAGAAATCACCACCTCCCCCCCCCCCATTTCCTGTAGTTGTCTATTCTGTAACTACCCCTGGTTCATTGATGTAGCTTCTCTTTCCTCTTCCTCTCAGGTAATCTGCATCTTTTAAGATGATACTTAAGACCTAGTCTGGAAAGCTGGAGAGATGTCTCAGTAGTCAAGAGCACCGGCTGCTTCCCCAGAGGACTCAGTTCCCAGCACCTAAATGCAAGCTTAGAACCACTTGTAACTGCAACTCCTTGGGCCCTGATGCCTCTTCTGACTTCTGTGGGTTCCTGCTTCCATGTGGTGCACATCTATACTCTCAGAGGGTCATGGACTTGCCTTCTGAAACTGCATACAAGCCCCCAATTAAATGATTTCTTTATGAACTGCTTTGGTCACGGTATCTCTTCACAGCAATAGAAAAGGAACTAAGATAGATTATAGAATTTCTTTATGGATAGTGAACAAGTTTTGAGGTAGATGTTTGAATAACTATCAATGTAATCACTGCCACTGAACTGAAACCTAAAAGTGGCAACAACAACAACAAAAAAAAAACCACTAAATTTTATGTAAATATGTAATGTTTTGTCACACAATAAAAGAAATGGAAGGAGAAATTGGCATGTCATACCACATATTTTAAAAACAAAAAAAGAAAAAGAAATCTTAATACCCTGAGTCCAGCACACTGGACGACATACTGATCCCATGGACAGTTTTTATTACTATTTATCTTAGTGATTTTTGAGACAAGATTTCTCTGTGTAGCCCTGGCTGTCCTAGAGCTCATCCTATAGACCAGTGTGGCCTCCAACTCACCTGCCTCTGCTTCCCAAGTGTTGGGAGCCTGACTTTGGTAGATAGTCTTAACAGGGCCCTGCCTTCCATCTCTCTCCCAACAGCCAAACGTGGATGGAGCTGTATTAGATACACCAGAGCAGTCCAGCCTCTGTCTGACTACCCTAAGAAGTGTCACACGATGCCACTTAGGCTGTGGAATCAACAATTAAGCCCAGTGTAACCCCCAAAACTGTGAGATGTCATAAAGTGCTTTCTGGTTTGGGGATAATCTGTCACGCTGCGACAGACAGCCTTGCTCCCTCTTCTTTCCAGGAATCAGTTGGCCTGGTAATCCCTGGATGCCTGGATAATGGAATGGGCTAAGAGTGCTCAGCCCAAATCTCAGAGCTTCGGAGAAATATTTGGATAATATACTCGTCTCCCTCATGTACACACCCACAAGAGCAAGCCATCTTAAACATGGTACCTGAGTAGCTGGTAAGTATTCTTGACATATGAAGGCCAAATTCAATCAAGTATCAAGAGTTTGACAGCAGTACTTTATTTTCACTCATAAAGGATAAAATTATTCTGTTTACCAAAATGGCAAACAGGAACATGGTTCTATATTCACATAGACTCAGAAATATTCTTTGGTTATTTGGTTATATTTTAGACACTATATAACAACATTTCTTAAATATTTTGTCTTAAAATTAGAAAGTATAGTATTGGCCGTGTGTGTGTGTGTGTGTGTGTGTGTGTGTGTGTGTGTGTGTGTATTATGCCTGTGTCCTGGGGAGAAGGTAGACACTTGAAACAATGACAAATAGAAGCTCCACAAAAAGTCCCTTAGGCAGGTATCAGGAGGCCTGAGCCCACAGTTTGGTTCTAGCCACCATGCATAGGCAGGACATATACTCTCTCTGGGAGTCTACTGCCTCCTCCATGGAAAGGGAATAAAGCAGTCTTTCTGGTTGTGCAGCAAACTCTGCACTTCCAGACACAGTCAGCCAGGCTGTGTCCCAGACCAGTTACATCAGAATCATTGTGTGTAGGACACAGGCCTTAGGATTTCAAAAAGAAATTCCCCAACAGTGTGTGTGTGTGTGTGTGTGTGTGTGTGTGTGTGTGTGTNAAAAAGAAATTCCCCAACAGTGTGTGTGTGTGTGTGTGTGTGTGTGTGTGTGTGTGTGTGTATGTGTGTGTATGTGTGTGTTAATGTGTGTGTGTCTACATGGTAGAACATATGCATGGGGTCTTGGAATTAGTCCCCAGTACCAAAAGAAAGACGGGTCCCCATGCTACCAAATGAAAATGTCTGGAGCTCGGAGAAGCAAGAGAGAGAATAAAATGGGAGATGCTGAAATTAATAGAGAGAGAGAGAGCAGAGACTTAAGTCAAAGGATGGGTTAAAACCTCAAGAGGACTGGGGAACCTGGCTCAGTGTGTGAACTGCCTGCTGCTCTTGCTCTCTACCATTCTGACCTCCACAGAATTCAGTTGAACCATGTTTAGTTAGGGTTTTTATTGCTGTGATGAAGCACTATAACCAAAGGGACTTGGAGGAAAGGGTTTATGTACCTCCTACTTCCACGGTGCACTCCATTATTGAAGGAAGCCAGGACAGGAACTCCAACAGGACAGGAACCTGGAGGCAGGAGCTGATGCAGAGGCCATGGAGGAGCGCTGCCTACTGGCTGGCTCCCCATGGCTTGCTCAGCCTGCTTTCTTGTAGAACCCAGGCTTCTGTCCAGACGTAGCCCCACCCACAATGGGCTGGGCCTTCCCCCATCAATCACTAACTAAGAACACGCCCCACAGGCTTGCCTACAGTCCGGTTATGGAGCCATTTTCTCAGCTGAGGCTCCCTTCTCTCTAGTGACACTAGTTTGTATCACGTTGACATAAAACTAGCCAGCATAGATAAATACTGGTTTAAACTACTTTGAGTGAGTTGAGTGATATTTATCATTGCCTTTATTTTTGTCACAGAAAGAAGCATTAGGGGGCTGGCGAGATGGCTCCATGTGTAAGAGCACTGACTGCTCTTCCAAAGGTCCTGAGTTTAAATCCCAGCAACCACATGGTGGCTCACAACCACCACGTAGTGAGACCTGATGCCCTCTTCTGGTGTGTCTGAAGTCAACTACAGTGTACTTATGTATAATAATAAATAAATCTTTGGGCCTGAGCCAGCAGAGCTGGCCAGAGTGAGTGGAGTTGACTAGAGCAAGCAGAGGTCCTAAAAATTCAATTCCCAACAACTGCATGAAGGCTCACAACCATCTGTACAGCTACAGTGTACTCACTTACATAAAATAAATAAATAAATCTTTTTTTAAAAAAAAAAGAAGAAGCATTAGGAATGTGTAGGTAGGGATGGAGAGATATCGGAATCAAAGAGTATGGTGCTGTCCTTGCAGAGAACCCAAGTTCAGTTCCAAATACCCACATTGGGTGGCTTTCTACAGCTTCAGCTGTAGAAAGATAGGACACCTTTGACCTCCACAGAAACCTGTGTTCATGTGTACAGGCACCAGGCAGACACACTTAATTAAAAATAATTAACAGTAAATCTTTTACAATAGCATGTACTCTGGTGCCAGGAAAGATGCACCTATATACAATACTAGCACAGCTGTTATGGGCGTAACCAACTGCTCTCTCTTTAGATTTTAGACCTACTCCATAAGCGCTGTTCCGTATCTGGAACTATAAACCCACTAAAATTCCATTGTAGAGAATGTCATATAACTGAAGGAAACCCCAGTTCTGCTGTTGAGCTAAGCTGACATAATCTCAGATTTCCTTCTCCCCGTGAAAGCAGAGACTTGTGGCTTTTTAAGGTGCTGAGAACACACGGCGATTGGTTGCTCAGCGCTAAATAAGACATTTATGTCAACCGCTCCTAGGCTCAGAGAAGAGAGGTGGTGTAAGAGCCGGAAGTCGGAGAAGACTGAAAAAAGTTCTCCTCTGGGAGATACATGGCCACTGCAATCACACACTCTAAACAGCTATCCGTGGCTATGCTAGGTTTGCCCAAAAACAAAGCCATCGATAGCCAGGCGAGGGTGGAAGGGGCAGTCAGGAGGCCCTACCCCTCACTGCTGAACTATTTTCTACAGAAACATTTAAGGAAAGGGGAAGATATTACTTTGAGTTTTGCCTACTGGTGATCCTCAGGCACCAGTGGGTAGTCCCAGTCCAGTGGCCATAAGAATGGTTAAATGAAATAGATAACACGCAAAGCCAAAGTGCTGAATCTGAGAGAGAGAGAGATGGGTCGGGATGAGGGAAGCCTTATAGGAGCAGAGGAGATAAGAGACGGTGGAGAGTGACAGTAACCAAAATGCATTTCACATGTGAGAAATTGCCAAAGAATAAACAGTAAAAATTCATTTTTTCAAGAGTATGTAGGTTGGGAATGGGGGAGGTGGTTCGGTGGATAAAGTGTTTGCCATCCATGCATGAGGATCTGGGTTCATATACCCTGCACCTGTAAAAGTCGGTGCAGTGCCATGCACAGGTGACCCTAGCACTGAGGGTGAAAACCAGCGGATCCCTGGCACTCCTGACTAACAGGCTAGTAAAATTGGTGTGTTTGGGGTTCAGTGAGAGACTTTTCTCGAATAAAAAAGAAAGTCAAAAGTTTCAAAGGAAGATATCCAGTGTCAACCTCTGGCCTCTCATCTATACCCTCTGTCTGAGTTTCTGTTCTATTGCTGTGTAGAGACACTGTAACTAAGGCAACTTATTGAAGAAAACGTTCAATTGGTGGCTTGCTTACAGCTTCAAAGGGTCAGTCCATTATCATCATGGCAGAAAGTAGGCAGGCATGTTGCTGGAGTTAATAAACTTAGAGCTTTATATCCTGATCCACCGGCAGCAGGCAGATAGATCGATAGATCGATAGATCGATAGATCGATAGATCGATAGATCGATAGATCGATAGATAGATAGATAGATAGATAGATAGATAGATAGATAGATAGATAGAGATAGAGAGTTAGAGAGATAGATAGATGGATAGAGACTGGGCCTAGCATGGGCTTTGAAATTTCAAAGCCAACCCTCAGTGACCTCAGTGACACACCTTCTCCAACAGGGCCACACCTTCTAATCCTTCACAAAGGGTTCCACTGCTAAGGGCCAAGCATTCAAACAAATGAGCCTATAGGGGCCATTCTTATTCAAACCACCACACCCTCACACTCATGTGCACACATACAGAAGCACAATGAAGAGAAGTAAAAGTCCCAGAAGGACAGATAAGTCCCCCAACATTCTTCTTGTTTATGTAATACATATATAATACATATCTTACTACATCCAAACTGACACCACCTTTATAACTCTTCCATTAAAGCCAACTGGAATTAATGCCAAAATGGCATAGCAATTCCTTTGTGTCAACTATTCCTTTAATGGAACTGATTATAAAATGGCTAGAATTAAGAAATTAATTAAAATTAATTAAAATTGGGGCAGAAGGATCAAGTGTCTGTAAGAACAGCCAAGGATCCCAGATCAGAGGGATTCCCAAACATACACAAAGGATTGTATGCAGATGGCTGCTTAGCATCGAGTAGCCCAGCACAAATGGTACATCACAGCCACTGTTGACCCAGACCTCAAAATGATGCTGAAAACCCCTGCAGTTCCTGTCATGTGTGTTTCTGACCATGGGTACACCAATGAGCCCATCCAGATGGTTTTGGAGCTCCTCTATTCTAATTCAGCTTTTAAGACTTATGTTATCTCTCTCCGTGTGTATGCACATGTGTGATGAGTGCCTACAGAGGCCAGAAGAGTATATCAAATTCCTAGAGCTAGAATTACAAGTAATTGTAAGCTGCCAGACATGGATTCTAGGAACTGAATCCAAGTCATCTACAAGAACAGCAACCGCTCTTAATCTCTGTCTGATCCATCTCTCCAGGACCCCACCTACCACGTTTAAATTCTTGTAAGATAACGTTCCTGTTCTGTTTCAACCAACTTTTTCTATTGTCAATTCATTATGTACACTGTAACATGAATTCTTATTCAATTTGCCCATTTGCTCCATTGTGAACAGAGTATAGTTAAATTCACACACATTTTGATACTCCTTTGAATGATGTTTGTACCATTTCAAAGTTTACTACAGAGCTACAGCCGGTAGGTAGCACATGCCTACAGACCCAGCACTCTAGAACTTTCCATTTATGAGGCAACCATGGGCCAATGTTGTATGAAGCACACAGTATCCACAAGTTCTATGATTTCTGATCACACAACCAGACTGCCCTGGAAGAGTCAAAGGACATTAATGCACAGGTGATTAAGACTTGTTCTGTGTGCCCTGGGCTAAAGGTGGAATCAACAACCCCCTGAATGGCTGGTTTCAACTCAACTTGGGGATAACCAATCAAAATGGATTTGCCACGATGCATCGAATCGCCTCAGGACAAAGTTAAGTTTCCCCGCTTTGCAACACGGCAACACTTTAGTTTGTAATAGACAAATTTGACTCCCAAAATTCTGAGACCAATATTGTGCTCGAAGTTAGCAATGCAATACAATTGACTCAAGGTTCATAGTCTGTTTTTCCATCCATCAGCAAGATGGTGCCCAAAATGCTGGTTCTAGCTAGCAGCCAGTTGTAGGGTGGGTTCTTGGCCCCTGCCATCCTCTGTGGAATCTACTAATTCCTTTTCTTTTGCTCTGAGCCCCTTCTTTGGCAGATGGTTTTAACTTCAAATTACAAATAATTTTCTCTCTGGGTACTGCCTCAGTCCCCAACTTACAGTTAACATTTTAGATAAGTGCATGCTGTTCATCATCTTAAGCAATTTGCAAATTTAAACTTACAGCGTGTGGTGGGTTATACGTGCATCTGTATGTAAACATGTATGTGCTAATTCAAATAGCCCTGCTGCATCATTCTCACACATTCTGAACTGGAAGAAAGTAGAAATGACAGACTCTCCAGACAGAGAGTCCCCGTTTCCTATCACCATTAGTGTGTACTTCTCCACAGCTTCACAACTCAGAGAATTATTGAAAGGTCTCCAACTGTCATGTGGGTAGTTAAATTAGATTACCTGTAATTGTTTTCCCAAGCCTGAGAATTTTTGACTCTGATAATTAACTTGAATGGAAATCAGCCTTCAAATGGGACTATTTCCCATATTCGTCTTTCAGCCACACATTATAAATCATCCTGTCTGTCCTCTGAGATCAGTGATGGGGAAGTAAGTGAAAAAAAATCAAAATACAAATGAATTTGTTGATTATTTGGCTGCAGCCAAGATGTCAAAATGAGTAAGACTTAATTCCAGGCTCAGAAATTCCATTGTCTAGTAGGGGACTGGAGTCACTTCAGAGCATTTAATAACATTATGAAGAAGCAATAGAAGAAGATATGTTCAGAGTGTCATGAGCCCGCAGAGGAGAGACACTCAGCTGTAGACTTAGTTTTTCAAAGCCTACTTTAATAAGGGTTCTGAAACTCTTTGACCAACTCCACTTCTAGCCCACCATCCAAAAGTGGGGCGGG
>NC_034592.1:60675476-60676846 GCF_900095145.1 Mus pahari
TTGCCAAGGCCCCATATTTCCTTTCGCAGCCCTGTTCCTTCTCAGGAGTTCTCGTCCTCCAGTTCGGATCCACAGTGGGTTCAGCAGGCAAGAGTGCGAACCCACCCCAAGGTGTTCTGCCCACGCAGACAAGGCGCCGGTCTGCATGCAGGCAGGAACACCACATTCTATCATCCAACCTTGACAAACAGTGGAGTTGGTGGCAACCTGCCCAAGGTCATGGGGCCTTCTGACTTCAATGGCAAGTTTCTCCTATGGTAGCATGGTCTCCTTTCCTAGCCAATGAATGTATTCATCAATAACTATCTAGCATCTGTTCATTTGTTAGCCCTGTTCTATGATTCACAAAGTGTTGCTATGCCAGTGTGTTCAGAAGTGAGGCAAAGAAGTGGACAGTGACAAGAATTCCTGCTTCGCAGGGTTTGCAGTCTAGTGAAAGGAGACCTGAACCAAACAAATAATAGAAAAGACCATGTCATATACCCAACAGTGCTAAGGAAAAACAAGGAAGGAATAGGTTGTATACTTTAGCAAAAAGCAAGGAGCCATGGCATTTGACAGGTCAGAGAAGGACTTGCTGAGAAAGTGACATTTGCTTGAGTAGAGAAGGGAAGAGAAAAGCTGGAGAGGTGGCTCTGTGGTTAAGAGCTCAGGCTGCTCTTCCAGAGGTCCTGGGTTCAAATCCCAGCAACCACATGGTGGCTCACAACCATCTGTGATGGGATCTCATGCCCGCTTCTGGCGTGCAGGTGTACAAGTCGCTAGAGCACTCATATACATAAAGTAAACTTTTTTAAAGAGGCAGGGTATGGAGGGGCTTTATATGTTCTCAGAAGCAGCTACCATCCAGGAAGAGAGGTGACAAGGACAAAGAGAGGCAGCCCTGGTGTGTTCAAGGAACTGTAAGATGGATTTATAGCCGTAGGGAAATGTAGAGAGAATCTCTTATAAACATCACCTGTCAATAAAAAAAGCAGATGGCCAATGAGCTGAGGCAGGAAATAGGAGGTGAGATGCTGGCAGGAAGAGAGAAGATTCTGGGAAATACTAAGTTCCCTATCACCCCCCCGCCCCTGCTCCCCTACTCACCCACTCCCACTACTTGTCCCTGGCCTTCCCCTGTGCTTGGTCATATAAAGTTTACAAGACCAAGGGGCCTCTCTTCCCAAGGATGGCCGATTAGGCCATCTTCAGCTACATATGCAGCTCAGGGGGTACTGGTTAGTTCATATTGTTGTTGCACCTACAGGGTTGCAGCCCCCTACAACACCTTGGGTACTTTCTCTAGCTCCTCCATTGGGGGCCCTGTGCTCCATCCAATAGCTGACTGTGAGCATCCACTTCTGTGTTTGCCAGGCACTGGCATAGCC
>NC_034592.1:60677166-60684666 GCF_900095145.1 Mus pahari
GCTTCTTGAGCTCTTTGTATATATTGGATATTAGTCCTCTATCTGATTTAGGATTGGTAAAAATCCTTTCCCAATCTGTTGGTGGGCAGGCCATGATTGAAGGAGAGGTAACTAACCCCACAAGGTAGACATAGAATAGTTTAAATGGGTTAAATAAGTTACGAGCTAATCAGGGAATAAGTCAAAGCTTATAGCCTACGCATTTAATAATAAATAATTAGTCTCAGAGTCATTATTGATGGGAACTAAGAGACTGGAAGTAAAAAACAGACTTAAAAGTTACTCTTACAGGGAAGGCAGCAAGAAACATTTCACCAAGTCCAAATTGCTTAATCTTTAGCAATTGTAAAGTCACTAGTTTTTATTCTGAGTCATAGAGGATGCCATCAGATGATGTGCGGGAACAAAAATAAGTAAAAATAATAATACTAAGATGACAGCAATTTTGTTGTTTGTTTCTGTTTTGTTGTTGTTGGTGGTGGTGGTTTTTTGAGAGAGGGTTTCTCTGTATAGCCCTGGCTGTCCTGGAACCAGGCTGGCCTCGAACTCAGAAATCCGCCTGCCTCTGCCTCCCGAGTGCTGGGATTAAAGGCGTGCACCACCATGCCCGGTGCTTTTTTTGTTGCTTTTTGTTGTTGTTTGTTTGTTTGTTTGTTTTTGTTTTTTGAGGCAGGGTCTCACTATGTAGCTCTGACTATCCTAGAACTCACTGTGTAGTTCTAGGCTGGCCTCAGACTCACAGAGTTCTGTCTGCCTCTGCCTCCTGAGTGCTGAGATTAAAGGTATGTACCATCACTTCCAACTAACCTAGCAATGAGCATAGAAAAGCCTCAATATATACATCGCTTCTTCACTTCTTAAGTGTTGTAATGATGTGCCAAAATTACTCAAGCTCTTAACAAATGCTTTCAAATGATATAATTACCAGAAAATATAATCAACAAGAATAAAAGATATACAACACAAACAAATATATATGCACTCAATGTCAAGAATTTTCAGTTCTACCTAATTGGAAGTGGGCTAGCTTACCAAAAAACTTCACACCTTCTCAGCTGTCTAATCTAAAGTCAAATAGCTGTGCCCTGTAAAAGACATTTAAACCTATGGCATGAAAACAGCAAACTGACCCGGTGAGTCTCTTGTACTCTAAGCTAAGGAGCTACAGAGCAATTTTCTACAGCCACACCCACTAAAGCCAGAACACATCGAAGCCAGCTTACCTTCAATACTGTGCTTGACTGTTGTGTTCAGCATCTCTTTTATATGGATATTTTCAGAGGTCGGAAAGGTATGTATTATAATGTCCAGAACATTTATTCCTGGATCCAAGGTGAGTTCCAAGGCCAAAATAGGATCAATGCTCAAGTGAGTGGGAGAAAAAAACAAAAAACAAACAAACAAACAAACAAACAAAACAGAAATGATTCTGCAAAATACTTGCAGAAATAAGACATCCAGAGCTGAAGGCAAACCACACACCACAGCTTTCTAATTCTGAGACGATAGTGGGGAAACATCTGTTTGTCAGTGAAGCACACTGTCATTTACATGGGGGACTACATTTAATGGTCAAAGCATTAAGCTCACTGAAGGGTAACGTGTTTTGTTTGCAGTAATGTATGACTGCACAAGCCTTTCTGTCCGGTGTTCTTGTCCAACAGAAGGGAGCAGCTCTCTTAAATCAAGCTCTCACTGCTGAAGCCTGGAAGCCTGTACCTGGCAAGTGAAGTTAAGGTACCCTGCATCCTGCACTCACCAGCGTGAGTTCCAGAATGGCAAGGCAAGAAGATTGTCCTTACAGAAACTCAATGCAGAAGATCTCAGAGCCCACGGGTGTGGAAACCAATAGTCTAAATGGCTTTGGGTTTTTATTGTTATTTCAGTCATGCTGTAAAAAGAGTCAGAGCTGGAGAGAACTTTCCTAAATGGCTTACCTAATAAACTGTCAGTTTTTAAACAATTATGTTATGAAATGGAAATTAGCTGTTATGATCAAACCATATGGTTAATATAATTGATTGCTTCACACTTTTGAGAAGATGGAAATCACAATTCAAAGAATAATGGAATAGATTCTTGCAAAATTGACTACAGGTGATAGGTTATATTTTGTTGGGCAATTGGAGGGTTTATTTTTTCCTTTTTATTTATTATTCTCTCATACATTACATCCCGACTGCAGCTTTACCTCCCTCCCCTCTCCCCAAGTCTCTCCCCTCACACAGATCCCCTTTCCCCCAGAGCCACATCTCCTTCACCTCCCCTCAGAAAAGAACAGGGCTTCCAGGGGCATCAACCAAACATGGCATAGCAAGCTACCGGGCACAAACCATCACATCAAGGCTGGATGGTGCAACCCAGTAGGAGGAAGAGTCACAAAGGCAGGCAAAGGTGTCAGAGACAGCCCCCATTCCCACTGTTAGGAACCTCACAGGAACACTGAGCTACACAACCATAATAACATAGATGCAGAGGACCTAGGTCAGACCCATCCAGGATCCCTGATCTCTGTGAGCCTACATAAGTCCCAGTCAGTTGATTCTGTGGGCCATGTTCTTGTGGTGTCCCTGGATCTCTCGAGCTCCTCCAATCCTTCCTCCCCCTCCTCCATAGGACTCCCTGAGCTCAGCCTAATATTTGGCTGTGGTATTCTGCTTCTGCTCTCATCAGTCGCCAGATGAAGTCCCTCTGGTCTCTGATGATAATTCTGCTAGGCTCCAGTCCCAGTACATCCAACAGGCACCACAGACTGTAAATGAGTGGTTTTGTGGCTGGGATGGTGTCCCAATCCCTCCACTTGGGGACCTGCCTGGTTTCAGAGGATGGCTGGTTCAGCCTCCATATCCATCATTACTATGAATCTTCAGTGTCACCCTTGTAGATTTCATGGCGTTTCCATTGTACTAGGTTTCTTCCTCACTCACAAAATGCCCCAAATTCTAGTTTTCTCTCCCAGTATTCTCTGGAGGGCTTATTTTTAGTGTGAGAAAGATTTTTAATGGAAACTGTGAATTAAAAAAAAAAAGGTTTTGTTTAACTTTAAACCCTCTCACATAAAATGGTAAAAAGGAAACTGGCACATGCTGACACATCTGAGCACATATGGTACACATGCATGTGTGCACATGTGCTTATGTGCAGGTAATGAGACTGAAATGAGAAGCTATGTGAATGCTGGCTTTGCGTTTAACAGAATGAGGCAGGAAATGATTTTGGGTCTTCTTCCCATTTCAGAAGCAACTTCAGCATATTTGAGGCAACCTGCCATGGAGGGAGGTTCAGTCATATTTTATCTGAAGTTCTCCTCTAGGCTCTAATAGCCTTGCACACTGACACTGGAGACATGAAGTTGTTTTGCAGGAAATCATGCCCAGGTGATAGAGGCATGGCTGAGTCTTAGAGCAGTAAGGTGTTGTCCATTAACTGACATCCTGAACCCCTCCTTGGAACTCACTTTAAGCTCTGTGTCTGAACTTAGTCTTTTTCATCTATGATCTCCATGGGTCCTTTGGAGTCTGTATGGGAAATATCAGTTGGTGTGAATTCCTCTTTTTTCCTTGGGTTTGGTTGGGAAATTGCTTTGGTTTTTTGGGCTCCCCTCACCCCCAGCACATTGTTGGTTTTTCTCTCCTGTTGCCAGATGCTGGTCCTTCAACATGTTACTTCCTTCAACTTTCTCACAGTTCTTTCCCAAGGCCCATTGTTATCACCATCCTTATTTTACATGCACTTGGGAATCAGACAAGCTGGTAGACTCGCCTTACCGAACTTCAGGGACCATAGAGCCTATCAGGTGTCTCCACTGTGAAGTGGGAATTATTTTCCTTGGGTCATGCGCGGAGGCATGTGTTCACTGCATTTCATTGCCTTTGAAATATATTTCTGAAAGGAGAAAGTGGCTAATGCTGTCTTTTCTTTTCTTTTCTTTTCTTTTCTTTCCTTTCCTTTGATGTGCATTGGTGTTTTGCCTGCATGTATGACTGTGTGAGGTTGTCAGATACTCTGGAACTGAAATGACAGACAGTAATGCGCCTCCATGTGCGTGATGGGGAACGAATCCAGGTCCTCTGGAAAAGTGGCTAGTGCTCCTAACCACTGAGTCATCTCTCCAGCCCCTGAAATTTTCAGATTTTTTTTATACCAAGAAAGGAGCAAAATTATAGAAGCAGAAATGATTTACCATTATTGCAGATCTCCTAATGTTATTTTTATTTATTATTTATTTAATTTTACAAGTTACAGGGCAGAGTGTGGTATATGCATGTATATACTTGATGATATGCAAATTGTGATAGTTTCTTTAAATTTTTAAAAATGTCTTTATTAGCACATAAAATTATAAATATTCAGGAAGTACAGTCTGATATTTCCATACTGACTTCAATAAAATTTAAAGGGTTTTATTGTCTCCAATAAGCCTGACAATGACATATTGAAACAAGTTCTTCTTCTTATAGCCATTTTGCAGGTTAGAAAGCAGAAATGCAAAGAGATGAAAATATCAAATACCTGGGCTCCAGACAGAACAAGCTCAGCATCCTACTGCTTTAAGTTTGATGGTCAGCAAGTGGAGCAGGAGGCAGGTAAGGGAGGCAGGAGGCAGGCTCAGCTGGATTCCCCCATCCCTCCTAGTGCAAATTTACTCACCAAATGAATTGGGCAGGGAAGGAGAAGCCAGGACCAGGCTGAAGATCTGAACCTAGGGCTAGATTCAACACATCTGAATTGTAACCTTGGTCCTGGACTTTGGGCAACTAGCTTAACAACTCTTAGGTTCTTATTCTTAGCTTTTAAAAAAATTAAAAACAAACAAACAAACCACCTTGGAATAATAAGCAGGCATTTCCTAAGACCATTAAGACCTTGGAAAGATTAATTAAAGAGAATGTATCTTTTTTTTCCTCAGGTGTTTCCTTTCTCAGTTTTCCCTGC
Organism: Mus pahari; assembly: GCF_900095145.1. NCBI lineage: Eukaryota > Metazoa > Chordata > Mammalia > Rodentia > Muridae > Mus > Mus pahari. The sequence goes on from NC_034592.1 coordinate 60,682,102, forward strand.
CTAGTACAGTATCATGAACCTATTAATAAATGCTCAAATACATCTTCTTTCTTGCAAGTAACATCTCCCAACTTGCCCTACCCATGGCTCATTCCTGAATAGATAACAGCTGAGCAGGTAATGTGTTTCTTCCTTTTCACCTCAGGCTTGGACCAAATACACTGGACCACATTGGTCTCAGGCTCCAAAGACACTGGGGGCAGCAGACAAGGGATGAGAGAAACAAGATCCACTTGATCAGCTTGCCCCTCTTTGCTATTGGTATGAAAGGACTATCACAGAGTTCCATAGACAGGCTTTAGTGTGAACTTCTCATCCACTAATTCTATCTTCCCCACAAGCCACCAGAGTAAAACCATCCCCATCCCTGATTTACAGCTGAGGAGCAGCCATAGAAAGAATTCTTGATTATAATCACACCACAAATGAGCAGATTAAAATCAGGAAGTCATTCCATTGCAAGTGCGGCTGATATGGGAGAACACAATTGTGCACCTTTAACAAACATGATGGAAAAGCCAGGTGGTGGGGGCGCACGCCTTTAATCCCAGCACCCGGGAGGCAGAGGCAAGCAGATCTCTAAGTCTGAGGCTAGCCTGGTCTACAGAGAAAGTTCCAGGACAGCCAGGGCCTCAGAGAGAAACTGTCTGGACAAAACAAAAGAAGGAGGAGGGGGAGAAGGAGGAAGAGGAGGAAGAAGAAGAGGAGAAAGAGGAGAAAGAGGAGGAAGAGGAGGAGGAGGAGGAGGTAAGATGGAGCTTGTCACAATATGAATCTGCAAGATCTGGCTAGCACTCCCTAAAGTCAGAGGTCTTCAAACAACCAGGCAGTTGGGCTGAAGGTGTAGCTCAGTTGACAGAGTGGTACTGTAGCATGTATGAAGCCCTGGTTCAGTTCCTAGCACTGTATAAAGTGTAGCAATCCACACTGTTAATTCCAGCACTCAGACAGTAGAGGCAGAAAGATCATAAATTCAGGCTATCCTCAGCTATATAGCAAGTTCAAGGCCAAATTGTGGCTACAGGTAGGTCTGTCTCAATGAATTAAATTAAAAACTTTTTTTCCCCTGAAGACGGGGTTTCAATATGTGGCTCAGGCTGTCCTGGAACTCGCTCTGTAGACCAGGCTAATTAACTTTTAGAAAGATATGTATGTAAACGTATGTATGTGCTTAAGGCCCATCCCTACCTTTCTCACTTGACAAGGAGCAGAGCCTTAATCTATGCATCCGTCCCAGCCTTACTCTTGGGTTCTAGACTGCCTCTGCTTTGAGTGCCCCTCCACATACACCTCTGAGTTACCTCAATTATTACTTTCTCACCGTGACAGTTTCTTAGTATCTTTGAGTGCAGGCCTTTCTACAATGCACTTGAAGATCTGGTTGGGTTCCTTAGAAAAGCCTCATTTGGACTCTTCATTTCTCTCTTCTGGGAAGAGCCTGGGTCATTTTGGAGTTCCCCTGTGGTTATTTAGGGCTTTTTTTTTTTTTTTTTTTTTTTTTTGTGGATCTGGAAGTGGTGGAAAATTTGAGACTTCTGGCAATGTCAGAACCTGATCCAAAAAAGAACCCAGTAGCCCCTAGCACTTGCACAATCTCTTTTCAACCCCTTTCTTTGATAGAGACTCCATATACCCAAAAGCATACAACCACCACCTTTTCAGAGGTGGGCTACCCTGGAACCAAACAGGCATTGTCTGCTCCTTATCACTCTGGCTTCGTGCTCTTGAGTCAGATAATTATCATTTACAAAGCACTAATTACCTCACCTCAGATGGACCTGAGGAAGGCAGAAAGAAGCACCAGCCATCTAAGAGCTAAAGAGAAGATCGTCTAAAGGAACACTCCCCAAAGTCTCTGCAGAGATCCACAGGTAAGCTCTTTTGCATCTTTTGGCTTTGATCCGGTCTGTCCCTTTATGGACCACAGAGAATCTGCAAGTCCATCTTGGAACGTGGGTGGGATGAACCTCCCAAAGGGAAGAGGCTGGGAGGCCAGGAAACCTGAGCCCCTGTGGAATGTGGACGCTGTCTGTGTTCCCGAACCAGGACGTTATACTTTCCTCTGCTTTGCTGGGGGAGGCTCAGCGCTGCGACAGCGCCTGGTGAGGAATGCGGGGGCAGACGTCTTCTGGCTGCACAGCCCTGGGGCTGGGAAAGCCAGGACAGAGCCCTACAGGAGAAAGTAGAATGAAGGCCTGGAAGTGGCCACCCAGGGAGCCCTCCAAGGAGCGCAGGTCGAAAGAGAGAAAGGGAGGGACGGAGGGAAGGAGGGAGGGAGGGAGGGAAACCTGTTTTCAAGGTAACCCAAACCGTGGTGCTGTGAAGTATTCTCAGTGTTCTGAATTGCCACCTTCTGCCAGCCCAAGAGGAAAAACTGGTTGGGAACAAGCCAGGGTCCTTCCAGCTTTGTGCGCACAGACACAAATCTAACCCTAAGGTGTCAGATCTTCCTTCCGCCTGGTCTTCTGTGTCAGCGGTCCACATCCCTCTTTGACTGGGGAATCTTGTGGGATAGCTTAGCTCCAGGGGCTGAGAGCATCACTCCGGATCTGGGAAGCACATCGC
>NC_034592.1:60689666-60748192 GCF_900095145.1 Mus pahari
TATACTAGCCAGATCCAATGGACCTAACATAAGATGAATTTATGTTCATTTCACCAGCCAGCGTTCTCATCAATCATATATATTTGGGAGGGGGGATGTAAACATTATTGCCTAAAGTACCTTATATACATCTGATAGCTGATCATAACAAAGAGCTTTAACAATCTAGAAAGGTAAAGCTGATAAAGGATACCATATTTTGGTTTATTTTATTTAGTCTTAAATTATATATTAATATTTTTAATGTAAACTTAGTGAATATGAGCTGGTATAATCATTTTTTTACATAAGTAGTCTCATCTCTTTAGAAAAAAAGTTGAATTTTAGATCATTGTTATTTCCTTGGAAAGTTCTTTAATATTTTATGGGAATATTATAATAAATCACAAGAGTTTTTAAATACTGCTTCCCCTTGAAATCTTTTCCACTTGATAAAAATAATTTTCCTGGAAAAATTAATTATTTCAACATATAGTGAAAAATCTATCCTCAGGAAAGTGAAATTTTAAAATCCAGTGTCTTTAAAATAACAACAACAAAAAAATGCTAGGAAACGAATTTGAAATAAATCACAGAAAATGTGCCAATGTGTATCTATGGATGTGTGTGCCTCTTATATATGTATTTAAGAGCACGAATATATATATGCATATACATACATATACATATATATATACACATACACACGCAGGTTGCATACACACATATACCCACTTTGCTGGGCCTAAGCATGCAAGTTATTTTAGGGTTTCAACTCTTCAGAAAATCTCATTATGTGAGGAGCGAAGTGGCTCAGCAGGGAGCATTATGGAAATATCTGGGCTTGATTTAATGAGGCTGTTCACATTGGTGGAATATCAACTTAACAGAGAAAAGTCTACCCAGGGCGTCCAAGTTACCAAAATGAAAATTGGCCATTGAGATGATAAGAACGTGGCTTTTTTTTCCTGCGAAATCACTTCAGGTAACAGAGATAACATTAAATAACATACATTCTATGCACCAAGAACAATGTTTTATGTACCGAGTCTCTTATCCGTCTCTCCTAATGACTTCCCTTAGCGGGTTGTTAGTACTTGACAGCAGGTCTCCGTGCGGGGAACTTTTCTCCAATTCCACATTCAAAGGAGGTCCGTCAGAGAGCATGATTGGCAATTTTCGTCATAATCTGCACATTATTAGCATCAAAATTGACGTGGCAGTTAACACTGGTGGGTTTTGATGTACCTTTCTTCAAGTTCAAGGAACCCCCCCCCCCCCCGTAGCCAGGGTTAGCAGAGCAGGTCTCAGCAACCCAGCGGTGGCTTTGCAGAGAAGGCGGCAATAGACATGCGTGAGAAATACACCAAGAACCATTTTACCCGAGGAAAAGGAAAATAAGGAAAGAAAGGGTCCAGAGGAATACAGAGCTCCAACTCATAAAAATGTCTAAGGAAAATTTTAGGATGATATCATATACCTAGAGATTCACGTATTTCCTAGATCGAGTGGAACTCGACAGTTGGAAAACTGAGATGAAATTACCTCTCCACAAACTACAATGTCAGTTTGACCCTCACCTCCTCTCTATTTCCCTTTCCTTCAGTCCTGGCTATGGCAAGCTCTATCTCCATTACGTTTTACACAAAATATGCAGGGGGGGGGGGAAAAATAAATAAAACCTTCCATTTCCCAAGCACGGAAACCAAAGACTAAAAGAACTAACTGTAGTGAACCGGAGAGAAGGAAGCGCGATCGGCACCCTTTCCCACCTGGGCTTTGTCCTTTCTGAACAGAACAGAACGCTGCAGCCCTGCAAAGATGTCTACCACGCATTCCCTGTCTGCCTTGTGGCTTCTCACTGTTCCACCCTATTGCTCCCCTTGGACAAAGGCCCCTAGCAAGCTGAAACTGAGAAAATCTGCCTTTTCCTTCTCCCCCTCGTTCAAAGACAAGAAAAAGAGCAGCAGCATGAATCTGGGGGTTTAAGGGGGGTGATGTTCCCTCGCCCAAGTACTAACACCCACAGTTCTCTCACTTTGTTACCGCACCCCCATTGCTTCTGGCCACCCCCACCCCCAGGGTAACTCGGGCCCCGGCCCCGGGGCCCCGGGGCTGATCAGCCAGGACTGGACACCTGGATCCGTCTGACTGGCGGGTTGTCTTCTGGAGATCCGGGACTCCAGACAGGTGGAAAGCGGGAGCCTGCAGAGCAGGAACCAGGTTTAGAAGGCTAGGGTTGGGAGTGGGCATGGGGAGGGGGGAGCTAGGTTAGAGATACAAAAATAGAGATCATTTGGGGGGACCCCGTCAGGCTTTCACGCCCGCCCCTTACCCCCCCAACCCCCCAACTCCGACAGGTTTCTTTCGCCCTCCCAGACCCCGGGGTGCCCCCTAGCGGCAGCAGGAGCCGAGGGCCAAGCGGGGCCCCGACGGGGCGCACACCGAGAGGCTGGCGCGGCCCCTGGCGGCGGCGTAGTTATCTGGTGAGCGGCGCCTCGTCCCTCTGGTCCGGAGGGCTGACGGCGGTCTTGCTGAGCACCGCGGCCGAATAGGGCAAGAAGCCGCTCTCGGAGCGCGGCGCCGCGGCGCTGCAGCCAAAGTCTGAGCCACCCGCCGTCCCGGCTCCCCCGCCGCCACCACCGCCGCTGCCACCGCCGCCCCGGGAGCCCAGTGCTGCGGCTGCAGCGGCGGCGGCCGCGGCTGCAGACTGGCTGCTGTGACAACTGAGGCACGAGCAGGGAGCCGAGCTACCGCTGGGGGGCGCCCCGGCCGCCGCCGCCGAGGAGGCTGCCGCCGCTGCAGCCGCCGCTGCCGCAGCAGCCGACGCTGCGCTGTTCAGCCCCGCGGCGGCGGCTGGCGCCTGGTAGAGCCCCGGGTGGCGGAAGCTGCAGAGCAGTTCCGGCCTCGAATAAGGATGTGAAAGCGCTCGGAAGGTGTCCAGAGGACGGATGGATGTGGCGAAGGGCGAGGATGCCGCTGCCGCTGCTCCCGAGGCTGCGGCCGCTGCTGCAGCCGCGGTGACGCCCACGTGCGGGTAGTAGTGCAGAGGCACGTGCGAGTGAAAAGGGTAGGGTAGGCTTCCGGTGGCCGCCGCGTGTGTCATCATGTAGGTGTAGAAGCTGGGGTCGGCTGGATGCGGCCACGACATAGCCAGGCGCTGCCGTTTGTCCTTCATGCGCCGGTTCTGGAACCACACCTGCGGGGACAGCCGCACCACCGCCCGGGTTAGGGAGCGCTGGGTATTCCCAGTCCCTGTCCAGGGTCTCCAAACCCTTCCCCGGTCCCAGAGTGGCCTAGCCTGCTTCCCTGGCTCTGGGCTTAATCCCTCTGTTCTCCCATACCGGACAGGGTGAACATTAACTTGAGGATCGTCTAGGGCACACCCTCCTCAACCAAAAGAGTCTCCTGCTCCTGAGTTTAGTGGGACTCCTCAGTTTCTAGCTTTACACTTGCTGCTTTGTTGTTATTGTTGTTGTTGTTGTTGGTTGGTTGTTTTGTTTTTCCATCCTAAACCAACCTTTTATCTCCCTCTGTCCAACCACCCACTGGCGCCCAGCCTCACTGAACCCCGGTCTGTCAATCCCAGGATTTGCACGGGGATTCTGGGCAGCCTTTGAAGAGAGACTGTATAGCAGTTTTTCTGAGAGGAAGCAGCTCCAGGTCTTGAGCCCTCGGAGCTGCAAGGACTGTTCCCTAGGGGCATGGGTCCGATTAGGGTATTGAAAGGATGATTTTTGTTGGAATCATTTGCTTTAAATGAGTGGCAAAAGCTGTGTACCCAGAGCCTGGAAAGGGAACTTTTCTAGCTCCTTCTAACACAGTATCTAATAAAGACATCATTCGTCACAACTCTAAATGAAAGAAAGCCCGATCAAACTGGAGGAAGACTTCCATACTAGTCTCTTACTTCATGGAGTGTCTTTTCTCTTTTGCTGGAGAGTCTAACGCTCTGTGAAATATTCACCAAGCCTACCTAGTTTCTAGCCATCTGTTCTGGATGCATAATAAAAAATAATATCCTAAATATATACATATATACATAAATGTGTATATACACATATACATAAATATATGCATGTGTGTGTATAAAAACAAAGACAATTTCGTTCTTTCACGTTGCCCAAGAGAAAAAATCTTTAGAAAACCACGTTCTCAATCCAATCGATTTTTTAAAATACTGTAACCTCTTCAGGTAGCAACGCTTTATGTGAGAAATACATCTCACATAGATCAGGAACGAATGAAAAGTTGCACCTCGGGTTTGTGTCGGAGAAACAAAAACCAGCCTGCTGCTTAGGGTGAAGTAGAACCTTGGGCACAAGTAAGGGGGCACCTGGGCAGTCGTTGGGCAGAAATAGGCAAGGCGAAGGGCCGGTCTGAAGCACGGGCCTCGGGATTCAGGGCTCCTCGGGTCAGCCAGGCCTGTCAACCGATTACAATTCGGCACAGAAGAAATAAATAAGCCTACTCCTTCAGTGACAAAACCCGGTGGATTTCCACACCGATTTCTCACCACCCAGAAGGAGAGAATGGGTGGGGGGGAAATAAAACATATCAACTCAAGCGCCCCGAGGGAGGTCTGAGCGGGCATGCGCCGGAATCGATACCTTGATGGTGGTTTCGGGCAGATTGAGTGCAGCGGCCAGCTCGCACCGGCGGGGCCGAGACACGTAGTTCTCCCTGTAGAACTCCTTCTCCAGGCGCGCGATCTGTTCGCGGGTGAATGCTGTACGGTATCGCCGCACCTGATCGGCACCAGAACCGGAGCCAGAGCTGCCCAACGCCGCAGCCCCGCTATTGCCGCCGCCGCCGCCTCCATGCAGACTGCCGAGGCCCGAGCCGGAGGCCGACGTCGTGGTGCCCGCGACAGAGCCGCTCTCCGCGTACCCTAGCAAACAAACAGTTCACAGCTCATGAGTAGTTGTAGGGACCGAGAACCCTGAGTTGGGGTTGCTAGCTGGTGGCAAAAGAGGCTTTGGGAAGGAAAGTCGCTGTCAAAATTGATGGGATCTGTCAGACTTACAAATTGCTGCTGTTAATGAAATCAATGAAGTTTGGGAAGCCCTTCCTAACCAAATAATAGAAACGGAATTTGAGAAGGTTGTTCTTTTTCCAATAATTAGAAATTTTCCACTCGCTAGGAAAATTTGCAGGGGAAGAATGCCTACCTCGGAACCAGTTTAAGAAGCTGTGGGCTTGACATAGTCTGGGAACCACAGGGGCAGCTCTTTATAAGGCTTCCAACCTTTCTTTGACAGTCTTTGGGTTTAAAATATCTTAGGATTTTCCAAGCATCTGCAACTCAAACCCAAGCCAGTAAAGGGAAAGAGGTGTCCACTTTTCAAACTCTTCTCTGTCAGCTGACTTAAGCAGAGCAGAGGTGCGAGGCCAGACTCTCTGTCTCAGACTTATCCAGAGGAGTACCCCCTCCACCCGGCCCTGGGGGCTCCAGAAGCACCTGAGTTCGGAGCTCCTGTCCAGGGCACCCTTCCCCAAAAGCAACTAAGCCACACGGGCTAGCGGCTAGTGCTGTGTCGCCTCGCCCAGCTCTTAGATCGACAAGTGAAACATTTGCTCCGACTCAGGCAGGAGCCTGGGTGCATGGGCCTGGCTCCTTAGGCTCCACAGGCCCGGGCTGCAAAGAGCAGAGCCAGAGGGACCAGTTCCTAGTATTCATGCCTCCCCTGCCCCTGCCAGCTCTGTGCAGCACTTTAGTTAAGAGCCAGAGACCCGCTAAGGTGTAGAAAGGGCTGGCGAGGCCCGCGAGGGATCCCGGAGGATGGGGCTGGAGTCTACGGGCACCCGGTTACCTTTGGCATTGTTTTCCTTGAGTGGTGCGGCGCCCAGGCCGCTGGGGGAGCGCAGTGCAGAGCAGCCCACCTCCACGTCGCTGCTCATGTCGGCCTCGGCGGCCGCCTCGGAATAATGACTAGGCTTTTTGCGGCTCTCGGTGGCGGAGGCGATTTCGGAGGAGACGGTGCTTTCGCTGCTCGGGTGCTGCAGGTTGAACAAAGTGTCTATTTCGAATTTGCCCTTGGCGGGGAGGTCTCCCAGAGCTCCGTGCAGCGGGGCGGACGGCAGGCGCGGACTGAGGCGAGCCGGGTGCTGCGAATTTTCCAGGGCCTCAAGCACAGCACCGCCAGCCGAATCGGACAAATTGGAGAACCTCTTGCCAGCAGTAGGGCTGTGGAGCCCTCTCTCCATCAGAATCATCTCTTTTCTTATTCTTTCCATCATCTCAGCTTTCTAAAAAATGTCACAGTGGCCTGGCTGTCCCGTCTTAATGATGGGCTGTGCCCAGGGCTGATTCTCATTCAGCCCCAGCAAGCGGCTCTAAATATTATTATCTCTTTTGGAGGGAGGCGGAAAAATTTGTGGGATGCCAGAGCGAGGGAATGACTGGTCAAAATGACCCATACATCCTTCCGAGTCGGAGATGTCATTCATCAAAAAGTAGCGCCCGCTCGTCATTAAGGTACGAATGACGCCTTTCGAATAATCATTTATTGTAACAGGTTTATAAGCAAATAAATACACGCTCCTGTCAGTGGGTAATGAAGGCGACTTCAGAGCAGACAAATAGATCCAGGTAGGAGACGAGAAGACATGAGAAGTGAGGAAGAAGGCTCCGGTCCTTTGCCCGCTCCCAGCCAGTTCTGCTCGCCCGGGGGTTTGGCCTCGGGGGTGAAATTGACAGTCTGATTAATAGAGCACGCCGCGGCGCATTTCCCCCTTCATTTAGGGGCATCATTACGCTCTCAGTTTGCTGGGTTGCCCCTCAGGTCCTAATCATACAGCGCCTTCCTCATTTCTCCACGAACACAGATACGAGTTAAATAATAGATAATGCTTTGATTTTTCCAGGATAGATTCTTGAGAAGTTTTTGTTTTGTTTTGTTTTGTTTTAACATTTACAAGCTGGGGGGGGGGGCGTAAGGGGGCGGGCAAGGGGGAGGATACAGGAAGAGTTGCGTAAGAAGACCTCGCGCCCACTCCTGTCAGGATTACTTATCTTTCTGTTTTAAGAACCAAATATTAATAATAAGTATTTTATTTAACAAATAGGATTCTGAGTTCTTTCTCTCCTTACTTCTTCCTCTCAGTCTGGATGCTCCCCTCCAACACACACACACACACACACACACACACACACACACACACAGAGAGAGAGAGAGAGAGAGAGAGAGAGAGAGAGANAGAGAGAGAGAGAGAGAGAGAGAGAGAGAGAGAGACAGAGACAGAGACAGAGACAGAGACAGAGACAGAGACAGAGACAGAGACAGAATATATGTTGTAGACTTTTGAAAATGCTTTCTTGCTATGTGGCTGGGGAGGTACATAGGACCCGTGGCTCCAAGCGGAAATCATTACATCTTCTCTTATTTTCTACCACTGATTGCAGGCTGACTTCTGAACTCGAAGACCTTAGATTTTTTTGTTTTATAATCTTGCTGATGGATAAGCTTCTCACCCTCGCATTCTCCCTTAGGGGAAATAAACTAGACTGGAGGATCTGATAGTAGAATTTGACAGCTAACTTTAAACACAATCATGATTTACCGGACCATAGCTCCCCCCACCCCTTCGCAGAACCCACTTTTTAAAATTGCCGGCTTACTCCCACCCTTCTCAAATAGAGGAATTCGTGGTGAAGTAACTGGGTTTCGGAGTCAAAGTGGAGGGAATGGAATCTCCTGCTGCCTCCCTTCCTTTCCCACTTTGTTCTTCTTCCACCTTTACATCCTCCCCCTCCTCCACCCTAGACCCTTACCTGTGACCCCCGGTGTTCCTGGTGCTGACTGGGGGCACAGTCTCCAACCAGCCTTGCCTCTTCTCCTTCCCGCCCGAGGTTGGAGGCTGAGCCTCTTGGCGATAACTTTGATAGTCATAATGACGCCGGTGGCAACCATTTTAAGGAAGATCAATCTTCACTCAAATGCGCTCATCTCCTCCCGCGCTTGCGCCCCACCCTGCCCGACTCAGATGCGTCGTGCCAGTTCGCCCGCCTGCTGCTCCAGAGGCAGAGCTTCGCCCGCACTGGTGAGGTCCACGGAGGACAGGGACAGGACACAGTGGTCTAGCGCGTGAGCTTCTGAAGCAGCCTAGAGAACCTGGCAGTCTGGATGCTGGTCTGGGGTTTTGCATCCCGGTCACAACACTAACTCAGACCCTAACCCGGGCCCCCCTCCTTCCCGCCTTGAGACACACCCAGCATATTGGGGTGTGCTAGGGGGCAACCCTCTGATCTAATTGCCCATCTGTCTGTTGGCGCTTTCTTTTTAACCTTGGACCCGTTGGGGGCGCGTCAGGAATGTAAGGGGAGGTGAGGTGTGAAATATATTTATATACATGTGTATACATATATAGTCAATGCCAAAAGTTTTTCTCCTCTTCCCATTAGCGCCAACTTATTTCTACAGGCAAGTTTGCTGGAAAAAAAAAAAAATCAATCCCACCTCTTTAAAGTTGTAAGTGGAAAACTGCACAGGCTCGCAGGCTCAGGAGAATTGTCTGGTGGGCGATGACCTCCATTTGAGAACTTGACCCAGCATCCACCTTTGTCCCTGTCCCAGTGGCTAGTCTACCCTAGTGGTCATTCAGCTCCTGGCACTTGCATTGTCCTCAAGCAGGTTTTTGGCTACCTCTCTTCACTAATCACACTGCGGGCGCCCCCAACTGCTTCTCAGCCAGGACGCCCAGCTCCACCCGTCCAGGCAGTCTGGGCCCCAGTGTCTCTGGGAGGATCCTGCTACCTAATCCTTCCCTACCCAAGGGACTATAAGAGAATCTTTGGTCTAGGCTAGGCTCCATGGGGGGGCCAAGACCCTGGCAGCAAGTGGTCGCTCAGCCTGGGCGGAAATCCGCCGATGCCTTTATTGCTGTCATTTGGCGCCCCCATCTGTTTTCCTCGCGGTTTCAGCAGCTGTGAGTTGCTTTTCTGTCGCAGAAACCTCAGCGGCCTAAGAAGATTTCTTACCTTCTTCTAGGACCCACCGCCTCTGGTTCCAAAAGCTGGCCAAGTACTGAAAATAAATTTTAAAAAAATCATTTCTCCGCGACACCTTCATTCATTAGTGGTTTTGAAACTAGCTTGAACCTTTTAAGCAACACTGATACTGCATTTCTAGGACTTCTATTGCCCCACATATACTTGTGATCCTGTCAGGGAAACTACCTCAGTGAAAAACATCCATAACTTTTCACTGCCCTTAGCAGACGGTAACATTTCACAGTCACTACTCCATTTGAATAGTTAATGTTCCTTTAGAACATTACCTATTACTAGTAATAATAGTGACTAACTTATATAAGTCATTTGGTATGCAATTACAAGTGGCTTTTTACATGGATTATACCGTCTGAAGACCAGAGAACCCCTGGGGAATTGGTCTCCCCCCCCTTTTTAGGAAACCTCCTACACAGAGAGCTTTGGTAATTGTTCATGATTTATACTTATCTCCAATAATGCATGTCATGGGGCTTTGAAAGTTTTGCATAACCGCTTTTTTTTCTTCATGTTACCTGTCTTATTTAAAGGCAGGCCTACCTCAAAAGCATTACACCAGTGGAGGAAGGAGGGAGAGAAGGCGGGGGGGGGGGAGAGAGAGAGAATGTTATATTTGTTGAAAAAATAGTCACTTCCTACCCTTTCCAGAAAGGAGAGGCTAAAATTAGAAATGGACCCAGTTTTCAGCCTCTGATATCTTCAAAGTACCACAACCAAGAACAAGATCATGCAGCCAAAAATCTAACCCATACTCCATGCCTTCAAAGGGCATCTTCTACCTATGCGAAGGACATGCCAGATTTTTATGATTGGGAGTGAGGTGACATACAGGAAAAAATTTCTCTGTATTATCCAAAAAGAACAGTTTTGCTGGCAAGAATGTTGTAAAACAAAGCAAAGCATTTTCTTTCCCTCCTTTTCTTTTTCTTCTTTCTTTCTTCCTCCTGGGGTGGGGTTAGACTGCCAAACTAAGTATTTGTTTCTTGTAAGCAGTGAACATTTGACCTGTGACTTGCAGAGGGATGGATCAAGAGTAAAGCCCTGCCGAGCAGCAACTGGGCCACGGGATGCGGTGGTCTCACCCAGCTGGGGCTTCCCGGTGGAAGATGCCAGCCACCGGTTCTCAACCCGAAGTAAGTCTCAAGCTCGCTGGAGAACTGGGAGAGCAGATGTTGTGAACAGGCAGTAAACACCTGCAGAGTCTGAGCTGCGGGCAGGGCATGTTTTCTTTAGGCTAAGTGTGGTCTTCAAGACCAGGTTTCGATTTATAGGAGAGGGTGAGGGTTGGACTAACCAAGCCAGCCTTCGCTAGGCTTCCTGCTCCTATTTCTCCTCAGGCAAGCCTCTAGCTTTCTGCCTCACCTACATCGGCCTACTTATTTTAGTTTTCCTTCTCCCCTTCACCTTCAACTCCAAGCTACTCTAGAAAGGTTGCAAGTGAGGGAATTGGTGGCTACTTTCTTCCTGGACCCCCGAGGCTACTCAGGTTTGCCGACTGCCAGGAGTTTAATGTACCCTCAGATCAGACTCAAGAACTTGCAGGGACATCTAGCGCCAGGCGCGGGGAACTGCGGTCGCCTTTCAGGGATCCGGAACACACCACTGGCATCCTTTGTGAGTCTCTCAACTCCTCCTACATTTTTAGGCATTTTCCTACTCTTCACCCACTCTGCTTTGCTGCTATCCATAATGTGGCTTGCCGGTAGAGAATGTGAATTATTTGAAATGGTAATAAGCTTCTATTTTGCATTTAGCAAGTTAGAAAAGTTGTTTCAAAATGTCAGACAAAATAGTAAATTGCAATCTTTGCTTCTATTTAGGAAGGAAGAAAGAAGTTATTTGGTCCTCAAGCTCTGGTCCTACCTTCTAGAGCTCTCTAGAAAAGTTCAGCATTTCTTTGGAAGGGAAGACCCTGCCTGTTTCCTACAGTCCACAGTTGGAGGAGTTCTCTTCATCTCAAATAGGGGCCTGCTGTGCAGTGGGAGGCAAACTCAGAATTTTTTTAAGTCATGTGGTATTTGGAGGAGGATGTCTTTGTTGTTAACTAAGATTTTAATTAAATAGAGGCTAATTTTGTTGCTAAACCCAAAAGGATTCCACCTTTTAGATTTAGAAAATGCCCCAAACACATGACAGCTATCTGTTGCTAGAACCTGCCTTATACACGAAATGTTGTGATTCTCTTGGGATTTGCTTCATATTTTGTTTGCTCTGTTTTTTTTCTCAGCCTGAGTGAAGTTGATTATTAGCTGGAGAGGGAAAATTAGCTCCAGAGCTGGCAGACAGTCATGGTTAGGAACAGTAACTAGCTAGTTCTTCCCAACTTAAGATGCTGCTTCTAAATTGAGATGTTTTCTACTGAATCATTGGTTTCTCAAGGTTAATTAAAAGGGTGTTCTGTATTTCCTGGTTGTGCTCATCAAGGTAAATACTTTCAAAGGAATCTCCCACAACCCTTTTCTGACAGGATGCTGCCATCCTGGTTGTAATCATCAGCAATTGTATAATTAATTGAGCTCATTGCTGTCTTGGTAAACAGGACACTTCAATAAGTCTAAATCATAGCCTATATCCATTCATTTTCCATCCCCAAACAGATGTACAAATTGTGAGATCTACAAGAAAGAACTGAGGCTATGTCTCCAGCACAGATTCAATACTCAATGGGGTGCTTGAGAAAGGAAAGAAGAAAGAGGAGCAAATGGAGAGAAACAGAGGAGGATTTGGGCAGCAAAGGATACCATAGCCTTTTCACCCAAATCAGGAAATGTAGCATTTTTTTTCACAGAACAATAGGTATATATTTGGAAAGGATTGTCATTGCTAAACTCTTGCTTATCCTTTTGTTAAGATTTCACTGTGATGTACTGCCACACAAATATAGGGCTCACCCTGTGCTCTTGGACATCTGAAAAAAAAAATGGTTATAAGCCTGGCATAGTGGTTCATGCCTGTAATCCCACCCCTTTTGAAAATTTGAGGGCAGCCTTGGCTACAGAGTGGGTCTATGTCTCAAAAAAAAAAGAAGGAAAAAAAAAAAGAAGGAAAAAAACCAATTACAATTAAATTTCAGCTTGAATGCAGTTTGGACACAAGATATCCAAGCTAAATGAAAACATTTCTTCTTATTTAACTGCAACATCCTCTCCATACCTGCCTACCCACCCTGTAAACTACTAACACCCTAATTTTACCTTATAATCCACCTCAGCACTCTGGCTCAATAGCAGTGACTTCCCTGGGATCCTGGAATTTGGAGCTCTACCTGTGGACCCTCTCAGAGACCTTTTTCCAGTGTAACCTACTTCTGCATACCTAAACTTAACTTTGTTGAAGTCACAGAAAAACTGGTGATAGAAAATGATAAAAAATTCATTATTGAAAACTTTATTTATGAATAACCTTTGAAACTGGCAGAGAAACCCTAAGTTTTACCAGGGCACCACGGAGCATTATAGGGAAGAAGAGGTTCCAGCCTAAGCATTAACTCCTATATTCTCCCAGTCAAGCACAACTTATTTTCTTGTGTGATAATTTAAGCGAAGGTTGAGACTGCAGTTTCAGAATGTGACAATCTTTTGTTTTAACTTTATTTTCTTCGATTTAAATATACAATGCTAATACAAATGTATTAGTCAGATTTTTAAAAAATGGTACTGTAGCCCAAAGAACACAAAACTACTAAATTATTGAGTGTGACTGAGGTGTGTTGGTTCTGGTTATTTCTGTTTAATTAGTTTTTAAAAACGTTTCAGTAACTGTTTAAAGACATGGGGACGGGGGGGGGGGGAGGCGGAACATCAATAACTCCCATGTCGTTCTTTCTCTCTGAGTAACAGGAAAGGAAAAGGGGGGAAATAAAACATCTCATTGCTAATCTTTTTCAAAAGCTCAGAAATACTACTACCTGGCCCTTCAAATGCAATCCAACTTCCATTCTAACTTTTGTCCTTTCTCAAGTAATCAAAATTATCGCGATCAATAAATTACTATCCATCACAACTCTTCAAAACCCTGGAGAGACCCTCCGGGTTTAAATTTGACCATGACTATGTCTAGGATTTTTTTTTAAAGTTACACAAATTCTCTTACTTTCCCGTTCCAGTACCTCTCATAACCTCCGCCCCCTCCCATTTGAGCCTTTTATGGTTACAGTGTTTTTGTGTCAACACTCCCACACCATCAGCCCACCCTGCGATGCCAGACTAGACCCAGAAGGACCTTGTTCACTCCTTTTCTTCTTTTCTTCTTCTTTCTCAGAGTCTATTTTCAGAAGGCAGTGGCGCTGAGTGACAAACTGGACTTAGTATTACACGTTTAAGAGAGCTGGTCTGAAGGTTGATAGTACAGTATCAAACTGGCCCACTTTGAGGCTCTCGCACCCACCCAGCACTCTTGACTAACCAAGTCTAAAATAGCTCTCAGGAGACCGACCTAGATTCAAATCAGGACTCACAAGAACGACCCATAAGTTGTTGAGACTCAGCTAGAAGAGGTGGAAATACAGAGCGATTAGAGCTGGTCTATCTAACTTTCTATCTGTATTAGCTCCTCCGGTACTCCCAACTAGAGCCTTCTCTGTCCCTATGAAGTTCTATGAACCCGGACTGCGCCTGTCACCAGCCCGACTTTACTGGGGGGGGGGTAGGAGAGGGAGAGAGAGAGAGGGAGAGGGAGAGAGAGAGAGGAGAAGAGAAGAAGAAAAGAAAAGAAAAGAAAAGAAAAGAAAAGAAAAGAAAAGAAAAGAAAAGAAAAGAAAAGAAAAGAACACCCTCTGGACTTGACACACTCAATTCCCTGCTGTTGGCAGCCTGGAAAAGGAAGCGAAACAAAGGTCCCTGGGAAAGTGAAGTTTTCAATTAATTGGTGTGAGTAACGGGCGGGGGTGGGTGGTGGCTGCAAAAAGCTAGAGGCCGGTATGCTGTGGGCGAGGCACAGAAGATTCGTGGCACTCTATTGAGTGGCTTACTCCTCCCGCGCTGGTACGGAGTCTTTTGGGCTGGGCGGGAGGAGGCCAAGCTGAAGCTAAGAAGGCCAGCCCGGCGAAGTGACTGCCGGCTGGCCAAGAGCAGAGACATGAATCGAATTATCTATGGACTTCCTAGTTGCGCGATTGTCAGGTTTGCGACTTCGAGATGAGTCCTAAGTCTCTGATGCTGCCCCAAGACTGTTCGTGAGTATTTTTGTGGGCCGATTGTGCTACTCCGACTGATTTCCTATGTGTGGAATACTTTTACCCGTTCGTTAGGTATGTTCAATGTAAGAAAGATGAGCTGTCTCGAATTTGGGATGACGAGGTAGACTAAGGAAAGATGAAGCAACAGGTTTTTTAAAATAGAATTGCTCTGTTATCGCGTCATTCTGCTCATCTCTGTCCTTCATCCTCACTTTGGTGTACAGCTCGAGGAGCCAAAGAGCAGTGGCAAAAACAGCGGTTGCGGAGATGAAGCGCAGGCCTCAGCGCCGGCCTCGCAGACAGGCCCGAGATGGGCCGTCGCGCAATCAACTCGAGGGGGTGGTTGCAAAGCCAACTCCTGGGTCTGGGGGAGGGCAGAGATGGGAGGTGGGCCTCCCAAAGGGCTGAAGAGGGGTGGGGACCGGGTGGGTGGGTCCAGCCGGACCTGGGCTGGGAGCCAGGCTCTCCCGCGCCCCCACCCCCACGTGTCCCGGCGCAGCCAATGGCAGTGTCCCCGGCCGGCGCCCTCGGGGCGGGAGGCGGCCCCCTGACCGTCCCAGGCCCCCTCCCAACCTGAACTTCGTTTTTATAAACGTCCCGCGATGAGCTAACCTGTTGGAGGGCGGGCGGGCGGGCAGGAGGCGGGAGGCTCGCGGAGGGAAAGAGGACGGGAGGGAGAGGGCGGGAGCGAGCGCGCCGCGGAGCACTGCGAGGAGGGAGGAGGCGCAGCGCGCCATGGTGTCCTGCGCAGGGCCGAGGCCGGGGCCCGGGCCGGGCCAGGCCGGGCCATGAGCCGCTCGGGGACTTGGGACATGGATGGACTGCGGGCGGACGGCGGGGCCGCTGGGGCGGCACCGGCCTCCTCCTCCTCCTCCTCCTCGGTGGCGGCGCCTGGCCAGTGTCGCGGCTTCCTGTCGGCGCCGGTGTTCGCGGGGACACATTCCGGACGCGCGGCGGCGGCGGCGGCAGCAGCGGCGGCGGCGGCGGCGGCAGCATCCAGCTTCGCGTACCCAGGGACCTCTGAGCGCACAGGCTCCTCGTCGTCATCGTCATCCTCGGCTGTGATCGCCACTCGCCCCGAGGCTCCAGTGGCCAAAGAGTGTCCCGCGCCAGCGACCGCCGCTACCGCTGCAGCACCGCCGGGCGCTCCCGCGCTGGGCTATGGCTACCACTTCGGCAACGGTTACTACAGCTGCCGTATGTCGCACGGCGTGGGCTTACAGCAGAACGCTCTCAAGTCGTCCCCGCACGCTTCTCTCGGAGGTTTCCCGGTGGAGAAGTACATGGACGTGTCGGGTCTGGCGAGCAGCAGCGTACCGACCAACGAGGTGCCCGCGCGAGCCAAGGAAGTGTCCTTCTACCAGGGCTACACAAGTCCCTATCAGCACGTGCCTGGTTACATCGACATGGTGTCCACTTTTGGATCCGGGGAACCTCGGCACGAGGCGTACATCTCCATGGAGGGCTACCAGTCCTGGACGCTAGCCAACGGGTGGAACAGCCAGGTGTATTGTGCCAAGGACCAGCCGCAGGGGTCCCATTTTTGGAAATCATCCTTTCCAGGTAGGAGCAACGTAAAAAGGCGGGGGGAGAAAAGAAAAGCCCCTATTTGGGAGTGGTTACTTATATTCCAGACCTGACCAGGTATAATCCACTAGAAAAGTTTGTTTAGTTCCTGTGATCACTAACTTTCCCAATTAAAAACGCCTCTGCTATGTTTTCCTTCCCGTGAAGCACAAGTGCATTTTTATCCACTAAAGTTCAAGATCTTTAGTTACCTTTGCTGCTTCTCCCCCTTCCTCTTCCTTCCTCTCTCTTTCCCCTTTCCCTAAACCCATTGCCCTCCCTTCCTCACTCCCCTGACTAAAAAGGTTTCTGAAAGGTGTCACAGTTGGGTCCCCATATTTTCAACTGGGGTTCCAATGACCACTGAAGTTTCTTAGAGCCCATAAACTCCCAAACACAGTAAAAGAGATTAAAGCTTGAGTAAAAGATCTGAAGTGTGTGTGTGTGTGTGTGTGTGTGTGTGTGTGTTTGAATGTATGTAACTGGCAATTGCAGAAACTGTCCTTATGAGCTTCCCCCAATAACCAGACCATAAAATCACAGGCTTGTTAAAATGCCGGTTTGAAAAACCGTGATGATCCATCAAATTAGCCTTTGTCTCGAAGTGCAAATAGTCTTTCTTTAATACTGTGTAAATAATATGTCTGTGTAAATAATAATAAAATATAAACAATCTCATTTTCTTTATTCCCTCCCCTCCCCTGCCCAGTACTAACAAATACACAAATGTACTCACATAACACAACTCAAAGCTTAGGTGTTCCAAGTATCCAGGCTAATGTTTCCCCTGCTGTTGTTTATGCTAGGGGATGTGGCTTTAAACCAGCCGGACATGTGCGTCTACCGACGGGGAAGGAAGAAAAGGGTACCTTACACCAAACTGCAGCTCAAAGAACTGGAGAATGAGTATGCCATTAACAAGTTCATTAACAAGGACAAGCGGCGGCGGATCTCAGCTGCCACGAACCTATCCGAGAGACAAGTAACCATTTGGTTTCAGAATCGAAGAGTGAAGGACAAGAAAATCGTCTCCAAGCTCAAAGACACTGTCTCCTGATGTGGGCCAGGTTGGCCACAGACAGTTTAAATGCGTTCAGTTGTCTCCAAAAATACCTTTGAAAAGACTTGAAAATGTATTTAATTTCCCTCCCCCTTCCCTGCCTAGAAAGGCAAGCGTTGTGAATCGTTTTTTTTCCCCCCTCCCTCTCTCTTTCTTGACCTTTATCTGGTTCTAAAACTTTTTGCTGCCCAATCCAACTTTGTAATTCTATTTCTTACTTGCTTATTATTGGTTTTGTTCTTGTCTAGGCATGTTTTTTTTATATAATTTTTAAACGTTGTTTCTCCCTCCAGGCCAGTATGAGAAAAAACAAACAAACAAACAAACTTGAAGTATTTTTTCAATAATCCCCCCAAATGAATTTCAGAAGTGCCCTTGGATTTAGGGATTTATTTTTTTAACAGGATTTTATATGTGTTTCCAGCACTGATTATGCTTATAATCCATTAGGTCAGAATCGTGTTTTTAGCCTTTCATACCCTGTGATTGTGTAATTGAATCGTTAGTGCTCAGAAGTTCCCCCAAGGCAAGTGGAAACAGCTCTTGGGCATTTGGTGATTTAGGATCGATGGGAGAATCTGAAACTTGGAGGCTGAAGGCACAGGATGACTTTAAAAGCAACTACCCTATTAATATTGAAATTAAGACAATCTTCCTTATCTTTGGCAGTGCTGTTTCATGTGGTTTTAACCTGCCTTGTAGCTGTGATCTTTTTAACCTGAAAACAGCATTCCTAGTGGATAGCTCCATTTCTCCAACTCTACATGCAGCTATCAAAATACTTACACTTGGCAGAGTGACTGGAGATGGTACGAATTCATCCCTTTCCTTGGGTCTGTGGGAATGGAGCTAAGGTCGGCTCCTCAATCCTTGGAAAGAGACTCAGCCAATGTGGTCATGGGTGGGAACTTCTGTCCAGAGCTCAGTGAAGAAGTTAATTGTCTGAATGCATGGGCCTCTCAAAGCTTTAAAATATCTAACACATTTTAAAAATATGGAGCTCTAAGGACCAAGAGGAAAAAAGATGCTTCTGAAAGTGATGAACTACTTTCAAAAATGTTGCGTTTTTATGCGACTGAAAGATTATTTTTGTAGATGTAATGTGTGTGAGCAGTGCTTCGAGCATTTAAAAATCACAATTTACTCCTAGGGAGATATAAATAAAAAGAACTCTCTTGTCTCCACTGAGTCTTCATCCACTTGTGTTTTTCAAGCTTGTGCTGCCTCTAGAAGCTGTTCTTATTTATTATAAAATTTTGTTCTCCTCAACATCTGTAGATGAAGGGAACAACACCAGTTGTTTCTGAAACTTCCATTTCTGTTCTCCATTTCTGTCCACCTCCTTCTAACACAGATAGTGATGTTTAAAATGAGGATATCATCTGTGATGTCTAAAATCATCATTTTAAAACCAGACCAACTCATTAAAATCAATAAATTTAATTTCTTTCAATATTATCAATTTATTTGACAATTTTATTTATTTACTAATCAATCTGAACGTGGGCACTTGGGTAGAGAAAAATTCACTGGAACATTTGGGGCCTACAGAGGGTCCATTATAAATATCTTCACTAGGAAGGTCTTGAAATTAGAGAAAGCCACATCCATATTTGGCAATCAATAAAGAAACACTTCAAGCATCCCATGTGGTATGCAGTAATTGACAACTGAAACTGCTATTTATTATATACCCTAGCAACTAGACACAAGTTTTAGGAATCAGGAACTTTTTTTCCTGGTTCAGTCCTCTTTGCCACTCAGGGAAATGGCCGCAGAGAAAGCGGGGCTCCTTGTAGCCACTGCTATAATCTAGTTAACTTTCTGATGTGCAAGTTAGTTGAACAGACTTCAGCTTACACAGTTTACACAACTGTAATCTCTCTTGGTAGGAGGGCTCCTTGAAGGCTCTGGGAGAAACACAGGGCCTTCGAGTTGGGAATTACTTTCGTTTTCTCTGGTCCAGCTTGTCTTGTTTCACATCTTACTGCCAACTACAGAGGCCAAATTCTTTTATAGGGGGTGGGTGGGGAGGGTACAGGCAGAGAGAGAGAGAGAGAAATACAGAATGCGGTTCAATCTATGAAGGATAAATCCTGGAAAGGGGAGTACATCACCCTGGACGTCTGTCACTTAGGGGAAGACCTCTGTTTTAATACCTTCACTATTTTGTACACAAGACATGTTGGGGGGCGGGCAACCAGCCAGCCAGCCAAACAAACAAACAAAAAAGTGGCCAACCACCGTTCTCCCAGTCCCCTCGTTTCTTTTTCTTTCTTTTCTTTCCTTCCTTTCTTCTCTCTCTCTCTCTCTCTCTCTCTCTCTCTCTCTCTCTCTCTCTCTCTCCCTTTCTGTAGGTTCTAGTCTCCAAGGCCACACACTTCACCTCACAGGTCCATTTCTCAGGTTTCCTATATTGGATAGAGGGAATTGCCTCGAGGTTTTCCTTTCATCTGCAGGTCGCACGTCAGTTTTGCTGAGCCTAAGAGAAATGGGGTTTGCTGAAGATTAAAACTGCGCTCAAATGCTCTCTGGTGGTATTTGGATTGATGGCTAAATGAGGAACAGATGAAGGCTTTGTTATTTATATGTGTGCCTTTTATATTCGGGATTGCGGGAGGAGGAGAGGCAGGGGTAAGTGGCTGAGGCCCTGGAAGTGAGGCCCGCGGGGAGCCCGGAAGGCCGAGGGAGTTCGGGGAAAGGCTTTGCCTTCAGTTACAGGCTGAGAGACGCTCAGAAATTTGGAACGTTATTAGCGATTGGGGTAGGGACCAAGATCCCAAGATCGGCAGATTGACTCGTGATTCAAGAGGTGAAAAAGGCGTTAGGACAGAGGCGAAAGGGCAAACAAAAACATACTGCCACAGGCTTACTTGCATCAGGTCCCTTGGCTCCGCTGTCTGGGTCAGTTGCTTCAACCTCTGGCTTTCGGAGACTGTCCGTAGTTCCTTGGCAGCGGGCCATGACCGCGAGCACTGGCGACCCCAAGCCCGCCCCACCGCCCTTCACTGTTGATCTTGACCGTGCGGCGGCGCCTCTCCAGGCGTGGAGCACGCTCGCCATCTCCTGGGCGTTTGGCGACATTAGCAGAGCTTGCCATTCAGCTCCTCAGCTTCCCCCTCCCAACTTCCCAGACAAGCCTCCCTTCCTCCTCCCACCTTCCCTCATGGTCTCCAGCCTTCAGCTTCAGCCACCAGCTTCCTCAAAAAGAACTTTGCCTACCAGACCCTGAAAGTTACAGACTTGGAGGAATGAAGTGGGTCGATTAAGGGGGGGAAAAACTGAAAAAAAAAATCTAGCTGTTCTTTTCTTTCCCGATTCACACTTATATATTTAGTCCTGAGAGGCAAACATAATTATAAGGCAGCCATAGTCTAAGGATGCACTCTTAGGCCTGTAACTACCTAGGAATCTGTGCAGGAGGCAGGGGCTCTGCGAGTGCTGGAACTATTAGAACTGAAAACTCAGGCCAGAAGATGCTCCACTAGAGAGGAGAGAATTCTTCAAAATGATAGCTAGAGAATACCTAAGGCTTCTAAAAAATAGACTTAAAACTTCCGACTCCTCCCACCTACCAGAAAAGAACGGAGTATGGAGTCTTGTCCCAATTCCTGAAAAGGAGGAAACTCGAGTAATGCCCCAGGAGCCTTAGATTTCCCCACCCCCAACCTCCTTCCTCCCCAGAACTGGAGGAAGAGGACGACTGAGTCCTGAGAGCCGCCCAATTGGTCGCCATAACTCACACAATAAAGTCCTAGCGAGGTGGTCAGTCTTGCCCTCCGGCGGCGCCTGTGTGGTCTCCTTGCCAGAGCTGGGGGCCTAACCAGTTCCAGCTTGGCTCAGGGACCGTGGGTCCTGCTTTAGTCTAGCGCGGGCTCCCATAGCACAGTCTCTGGAGGAGAAAAGCCTTATTCCCTCTGGACCATCCAGAAGGCCCTGCCGCAGGGGTTAAGCACACTTACTACACACACTGAGCTTGGCCTGTTTGCCCAGACAGTGAACCCGCAGCCGCCCGCGTGCCTGGAGGCACCGACACAAGGGGCTCAGCTAGCTGATTGTTCCTGTGCGACTGTGCCTCCTCAGCCAGGTGGCTCGGACTTTTCTGCCCCTCCAGCGCTCAGTTAGACCGCTAGGAGCTCTGACTAGTAGGGAATAGTCACTAAGATGACCTCAGGAGAGAAAAAGAAATGTAGTTTTTCACAAGATTGGCTCCTCGGACTGCGGGATTGCCTGAGGGGCTGGGATAACAACGCTATGAGCACAGTTCCTGGGAACAAACGTCGGTAACAGTGTGAAGATTCCTTAGGTACCACACGAGCAGTTTGTGACGCCTTTCACTGTTATTTGGTCAACTTCTTGTATTGTCTGTGACCTGGGGCTACAGGATCAAGTGAATGGGTCCTTGCTGCCAAGTGCCTTTGGCAGAAACCACTTTAGAGGCTCTTTCTATAAAAGGGTTCGGTCTCTGAGCGGCGTTGCTCAGATCTGGGAGCAGTCTGCCAGCTCTTCTCTAGTCAAGCCCAGAGGTACCCTTATTGGAAAATGTCTGAATTGCAACTTAAAGTTTGTAGACGCAAAGCCCAGCCCGGGCAGCCGGCGAAATAAGGGCTGGGAAGACCAACCCAGACCAGGAAAACTCCCAAGAGACACTCGGGCAAAGGCACCCTCACCCAATGTCACAGGCTCCTGAAAGAGGTCTGGAAACTTTCAAGGGCTTCGCCCTCCCTCAACAGGCTTTTGCTCTGCTAGTAGCCTCGTCCTTCGCCGTCGAACATTGCGGGTGTTATCATAATACTCTGAAAGAGGGTGGGGGTGGGGACGGGTCTGGGGGATGTAGGCGGTGCCGAAATGACCGGCTTTGAAGAACCTGCAGGCAAAGTTTCGTCCAATCCTCTGAGCCGGTCCTCTTATTCCGGGTTGTAACTAAATACTGTAGCGATCACAGCCGAGGCCCTTTGTTGGAGATGTGTGAGCGCAGTCTCTACAGAGCTGGCTATGTGGGCTCGCTTCTGAATTTACAGTCACCGGACTCTTTCTACTTTTCCAACCTGCGAGCCAATGGCAGCCAGTTGGCCGCGCTTCCCCCCATCTCATACCCTCGCAGCGCGCTGCCCTGGGCTACTACGCCCGCCTCATGCACCCCTGCGCAGCCTGCCACCGCCTCTGCCTTTGGAGGCTTCTCCCAGCCTTACTTGACCGGCTCTGGGCCAATTGGCCTGCAGTCTCCAGGCGCCAAGGACGGACCCGAAGACCAGGTCAAGTTCTATACGCCTGATGCGCCCACCGCATCTGAGGAACGCAGCCGGACTAGGCCGCCCTTCGCCCCCGAGTCTAGTCTGCTTCATTCGGCTCTTAAAGGCACCAAGTATGACTACGCGGGTGTGGGCCGGACCGCTCCAGGCTCTGCGACCCTGCTCCAGGGGGCCCCCTGCGCCTCCAGCTTCAAGGAAGACACCAAAGGCCCGCTCAACTTGAACATGGCAGTGCAAGTGGCCGGGGTGGCCTCTTGCCTGCGATCTTCACTGCCCGACGGTAAACAGTGCCCATGCTCCCCCAAGCCAGTTTAGGCAGGGACGGGAGGTGGGATGTCAGGGACAGTTGGACAGGGAGGAGACCCGCCAGCAGTGGTGAACGTCTGTGGGGCGGGCAGTTGATCTGAGCGAGCTGACATGGGTCGGGGCTCTGTTGCAGGCCTGCCGTGGGGGGCGGCCCCAGGGAGGGCCCGCAAGAAGAGGAAACCTTACACAAAGCAGCAGATTGCGGAGCTGGAGAACGAATTCCTGGTCAATGAATTCATCAACCGGCAGAAGCGTAAGGAATTGTCTAACAGGCTGAACCTCAGCGACCAGCAGGTCAAAATCTGGTTCCAGAACCGGCGTATGAAGAAGAAGCGGGTAGTGCAGCGCGAGCAAGCACTGGCGCTCTATTAGCTGCCCACGGGGGTCCCAGGCCTTGTCAAGCCTGCCCTTTTGGACCAAGGCCTGGCTGCGGAGGAGGTGTTGGGGCTGCAGATTTCCCTCCCACTCTTCTGGTCCTGGGCGCCCTCAGGACCAGAAGGCTCAGTCTGCAGCCAAGGACCCAGGAGGAGATTTGGAGATGAGGCCAGTGGAACCCCTTTCGATTTCAGCTCTCTTTGAGACCCTCCCCAGAGGTGTTTGGGAATTGCAATCTAACACTGGCTTTAAACATTCAGCATGGTGTCTGGGGTCACCTGTCCTTGTCTGTGATGTTTACATCCGGGGCTCACTATTGTGACACTGTATGAGGGTTTTTTTTTTTTTTCCGGTTTTCAACGTGTTCTTTTTCTTTCTCTATCCAGCTCTTTCTGCATGAAACAGGGGTCTAGCTAGAGCTCCGGGTAGAAGTGCAGGTAGAAAGGCCCTGAGACCCCTCCGCAGTGCAAGGGGTTGAGGATAACTCCAGTCCCTTCACAGCAGAAGCCCTTTGTGACAAAGCTGAGCTCTCCGCTCTGCAGGAAGGAAAGGGCCTGATTCCACAACCCCCATCTGCCCTGCCCTGAATGATTTGGGAGGACAAAAGCCACCCTAGACCTTCAGACTCGTGGGAGGAAGGAAAGGATACCTTGGAATCTTCAAAGGTTCTCCTGCTGAGTAAAATAGGCTGGAAGATTTCCTTCTCAGAGACAGGGAGAGAAACTGGGACTCCAGAACAAAGTATGGTCTCTAGACTGTCATAATTCCCCTGCTCCAGCCTCACCTATCTCCGAGCCAAGGCCAAGCACTCTGTAACTAGATCCCTAGAAATGAGCTACGGGTGAGGGGAGCTGCTGGCCTGTTTTGAGGCATGGCTGCACA
Organism: Mus pahari; assembly: GCF_900095145.1. Taxonomy (NCBI): domain Eukaryota; kingdom Metazoa; phylum Chordata; class Mammalia; order Rodentia; family Muridae; genus Mus; species Mus pahari. The sequence goes on from NC_034592.1 coordinate 60,713,273, forward strand.
GGGAAGAAAGAAGAGTAAGAGAGGCGGGAGGAGGATCTGCACTCTGTAACCACGACTCTCCTCTTGAATGGATGGATATCTGTCTTTCTTGAATTTCCTTAATGTATCACGACAAGAAGAGACCCCCCCCCCCAAAATGCCTCCTTGAGAAGTCTGAAGGATGGGAGAAGAGACTTCTCAGATTCTCAGCCTGTGGTTGCTGCTCTTGAAGGACAGAAAGAACCAGTGCTTCTTCCCCACCCTCTCCAGTGCTTCTCACCCACCAACTCCATCAGAACTTAGCTAGTGTGTCCTTTCTCAGAGACTGGTGGCCAGCTCTTGTAAAGCTTTTAAGGCCCCAAGCCCTGCCAGGTTTGCCTTGAGGAACCTAGGTTTTCTGAATTGTGAATGAAGTTGTTCTATGCCTATTATAGAATCTGTCCAGTCTCATTCCCAGTGAATTCAACTCCGCCTTCCCTACAATCTTTGCCTCTTCTTTTGAGCTTTAAGCCCCACCCCCAGCCTTTAGCAAGATGCACAACATCCCAAAGGCTCATGATTCCTTCCCAAAATCCACTGGCTTTCCTTTAGGGAGGGTCTCCAGGAACTGGACCTGAAGGGCATCTCACAAGGACCTTTGAGCCTCGCCCCAACTGACCTCGGTTGGTGTGTTAAATATTATTTTCTGTGATAACAGTTGCCGTTTATGTTTTGATTTTGTAAAATAACATTTCCCTGTATATATTAGCTTCATGGTGAAAATAAATATCCAGATCCCAGACAAGTTGTTAGGGGACGGATGCTCATTTTAAAAAGATGCTTTAAATTATTTTGTAGTCTTTTTCAGGCTCTCAAATTAGTTTTTGTTTTTCTCCACTTGGGGTTTTAACTCTGGTCTTTGCTGTTCATTAAATGAGAAAATGGCTTCCCAGACAGTCAGAGAACAGTTATATATTTAAAAAAAAAAAGAGTTATAGACAGAATTTGTGTGAAATATTCAAAGGGGGAGTCCTTGGGAGATGTGGTTGTATCTCAAACACAAAGCAAACTGAAAGTTTGTAAACTAAGGATTCTCAACATTGCCTAAATTCTCAAACTTTAAAGCTCACTATAATTGGTGGGGGAAGGGAGAGTCAAGATTTGAGACTCCTCAGATTTCAAAACAGAACATCTCTCTGCCAAGTTGTGGTCAGAGTTCTAAGGACCAAGCTAAGTCCCAGGAAGCTCCCTAGGTCACTGCACCAGGACTTCAACAGGCTCCCATGGGAATTCTGCCTTCTGCCTTTGGAGCCCAGAGTTCAGTCAAATAAACCCAGGGCCTGTTTAAAAGTAACCCCTTTGAAAATGACTCTTAACTCATAAAGGTAGAAAGTAGTGTCTCACTAGAGAAAAAATAAGCAAGATCAATGCATCTCTAATACTGAATGTTCAAGTTTCAGATCCCTTTCTGGGAAACAAATTCGATTTATACATACAGTATATTTTTTAACAATTAAAAAAATTACCCACAACAATTGGAAGGTAAGAAGGAAGGGGTTGTGAAGGTCCTGTGGTCTGAATGTTTCCCCATCTGACTGTTCAGGAAGGGCGTGGAACTGAGCCAGGTTTCTGGAGTCTGAGTCTGTATTGAGAGGTTTTCTCCTCGAAAAACAACTGAACAAAGGCAGAAGCCATACTGAGAGACCTTGGGTCCAGAGAACTGAGAAAGGAAGAAGCCAGACTTCCTCAGACCCAGACCCTAAAACAAAACATGCAGGCCAATTTCCTAGATAGATATGATACTAAGCCATTATGTTTCTGTGTAGTCTGGGATGGTTTGTGTGTGTGTGTGTGGGGGGAGATATTCCTAGAGGCCAATCCCAGAAGAAAATTAGCCTAAGTATAAAATCTTATCTGTGGGTCCAGCTGTGTTTTCCAAATGCATCCACTTTACTGATCCACAGAAATCCAAAGACCACGGTGTCTCCTTCCCTAACCGAAGTTCTGAAAGAAATTTGGAACCTGGGTAGGAAACAAATGCCAAAGAAAAATGACATTGAAATCTGATGGCTCCGTATTCCCTCGGAGAGAGAGAAATGCTTCAGAAATGCTGCAGTCCACGAGGCCTCTTGACTAAGAAAGAGGTTTTAAAATGAAAAAAGAACGGTTTACCCTGCTGTTCACTCCGCTGATAGCTCTGGAGGCCGAAAGGGGGAAGCTTTTAAGGGCCGAGGGTTCTCCCCCTTGGGAAGCAGGCTAGGGAGGCTTCCTGGCTGCGAGCTAGTGGAGGAGAAATCCAGAATCGTTGTAAATATTCATGTCTGGTGGTGGGGGAGGGAGGTGTGCCCCATACTGGCCTCTCTCAGCTGCATCCACTTCCCTCAATGGTAGTGGGGGGCATAGCGCCTGTCCATCAGTCCTTGGACAAAGGTGATTTGCCCACATTTTTGTTGTTGTTGTTGTTGTTGTTTTCCAGTCTCCACTTAAGTCTTTTCAGTAGGCTCTGCAAGGAAGAGACTGGCTCTGGGTGTTTCCCCCACCTCCCCTGCTTTTCTCTTCTTTCGTTTCCTAAAAGAGCATAAATAATTAAAGTTTGGCAGGGAGGAAAAGCTTTCTTGCAGAACTGTAGTGGTAATAAATGAAATGACTCAGAATCCCTTCCCCAGTCAGCTTTTACGAGAGCTGCCAGACAGTGTCTGTTCACGTTCTCCAGATACCAGGGGCGCCCTGACAAAGTTAAGGTCAAGTTAGTGTCTTATCTTGGGTGGCTCAAAATTACCGCATCGCGTCTACGCGCTGCGCAGAAAGCTATCGTTCTTGGAGCTGCTGGCGGAGCCCCGAAGGCCGCGAGTGCTCCCTGTGTTTCGAGTAGGATCGCATAAGCAAGGACAAGGACACAACGCTCGGGTCTTCACGGTAGGTTCTCTAGCGGAACGCGCGGGTGCAGGGGCTGTGGATTTTCATGGTTTTTCGGGGTGATGACCAAAGCAGAGAGCTGGAGCTAAAGAGCAAAGCGGGTTGGGCCAAGGATGAATGCTGTGGGGAGAATGTGGGGGCGAGTTACATGCTAAGGCGTGGAGGGGGGCCCATCGCCCCTTCCCCTATGTGCTAGCGCGCCGCTGCAGATGGCGCACCCTCCCCTGCCAAAGCGCGGCTCCCGCCGGAGCTGCCGTCGCCATGTCGTTGAACTTGAATGGTTCCTCCTTTCTATTTCCCTTTTCAGCAGCCAGCAGACTTCACTTTAGGGGCGACGGTCGGTGGGGTGAGCAGAGAGAAGGTGGGGAAATTGTTTTGCATCCCAAGACAGGCAAAGATTGGGGGCCCCCCGCCGCTGCTTTCCGTCCTGAACGACCCCAGGAACACTGTGCTGTGTCTAGGGAGCCATTTTAGGAGACAGATCCAGGGGCGTCGACCAGGGTTCAGAAAAGGAGAGGCTTGGAACTGGGATGGAGATAGGGAGGCAGATAAAAATATGCTGTTTGTCGGACCCCGGGCTAGGAGAATGGTGCCAACAGGAATCTGGGTGGGGGGGTGGAAGTTACAGGGAGGGGTCACCTAGGATGGACAGCTAGGTGGGAGAGAGCTTGGGGAGCTCCAGTCGTCACTGCTACAGACCTGTTTGCGCAGTTTTGGGGGGAGGGAAGCAGACACTGGTGAGGGCGGAGGAAAGAGAGGAATGGAGAAAGGAGGGAGGAGAAGAGGAAGGGGCGACGGCTAGAAAATAGATACCAACTCAGACCACCCGCCTTTTCTCTTAAGTCGGTTGGGTGCGCAGAGAGCACAGGACCCGAACCGCAGCGGTCTGGGGAAAGGGAGGGAGCCAGAACAGAGCTGCCTAACGGGGCATAGCTCTGAACCCAGGCCTGTGGGCTGATTCCTGGGCAGAGGAACACAGAGGAAGGAGGCAGGCTTCTGCCTTTGGTTCTGGGATTTGGATTTGGGGAGAGACTAAGTAAGACCTGGTAAGCTGGAGGTGGGAGCCTAGGCCTCTTCTGGACTCCAGGCCTGAGAGGATTGCAGCAGCCAGAAGAGAATGAGGCTTTGGAGCAAGCGGCTGGGGGCCTGGAAAGTCTACCTCGGAGTCAGGTGGTGCAAATAGACTCCAGCGGGCAGGCAGACGCTATTGAGGGCCTCTGGAGAACCAACCGATCTCCCTGGGAGATGCTGTGACCATCAAATTCAAGGGCTCCAGAGGAGTCTTGGGGGACATGCCACGAGATTGCTCAGGGCTTAGTGGGGCTCCAACACTAAGTGAAAGTTCCAAGGGACTTGAACACAGAAGATGATGAGGAAGGCCAAAGCACAAGGGGTTTGCCTGTGGGCGGTGAGTAGGGCCCTTATTCTGTGAGAGTGGGACTTATCTTCCTTTTGTTCTTCAGACCCGCGAGCTTTGAGGAAAGCCAGAAAACCGGGGCCTCTGTGTTTCCACGCTGACTGAGTATTGAGAAGAGAGAGAGAGAGAGAGAGAGAGAGAGAGAGAGAGAGAGAGAGAGAGAGAGAGAGAAGTATGGAGGTACTGAGAAAGACTGAAGAAAGGAGAGAAAGCGGGATGGAGGCGAGGAAAGGAAGAGAGGAAGACAAGAGAGAAAAAGGAGAAGAGTAAGGATAAGCTAAGAAAGGAGAGACGGGAACAGAGCGGAAAAACCTGAAAAAAAAAAAAAAAAAAAGGCCCAATGGGTACCAAGGCCCATGCCAAGCCTAGCTCCTGGGAGTCGTTTTTTCCGCACTCTTGTCCCTGGTGTCAGAACCCAAGAGAGCCAAATCCCTACCAGCCGGAACGCACTCCGCAGAGAAATATGTAAATCAGGGCTCCCTGCGCCCTAGAGAGTGTCGCAATTACGCCCCTTGAACAAGATGCAACAAGCTCCCAGCCGGTGAGCTACGGAGGGTGGCTGTGTCGCGGGGGAGGGAGCGGTTGCAGGAAAGGTGGGGGTGGGAACCTCACACTCTCACACCTAGTCCTCTGTGCCAGGGCCGGGGCTCCCCCCACCGCTCTCGGCTGCTCTCCCTTCCCCCTTCCTCCCCCTCCTCCCTCCCTCCTCCTCCCCTCCGGCCTAGGTCCGGGTACTTAAAGCAGCGCGGGCGGGCTAAGGCGGGCGGGCGGCCCAGTCCGGTGGCGGCAGATGCGCCCAGCGGTGGCAGCCGCCGGCGGCGCGCAGGTGACCGGCCTGCAGCGCAGCCTGCTCAGGGAGTGCCCTGGGAGAGCTGGCGGGAGCTGGAGGCCGATCCGCCCCCAGCGTGCGCGCGTCTCGGCGCCAGAAGCCGTCCCGGGGCGTGTTGGCGAGCGCTGATATAGATATAAGGACATTTCTCTCCATGGCGTCACGTGACATAATTACCACCAGAATCAATCAAGATGAATTGCACGTCAGCGCCCGGTGGGGATTTTTGCTTAGTTGATCCTGGCCCAAGCCTCTTGTGCAATCGATGGCTCAGGTTGGAGGCGCGGGGAGCGGCCCGAGGCTTGCCGGCGTGCATGCCGCGCAGCCATGAACGACTTTGACGAGTGCGGCCCCAGCGCAGCCAGCATGTACCTGCCGGGCTGCGCTTACTACGTGGCCCCGTCGGACTTCGCCAGCAAGCCGTCGTTCCTCTCGCAGCCGTCCTCGTGCCAGATGACTTTCCCCTACTCGTCCAACCTGGCGCCGCACGTCCAGCCCGTGCGGGAGGTGGCCTTTCGCGACTACGGCCTGGAGCGCGCCAAGTGGCCGTACCGCGGCAGCGGCGGCGGTGGCGCGGGGGGCGGCGGCGGTGGCGGTCCCGGCGGGGGTGGCGGCGGCTCCGGGGGCTACGCTCCCTACTACGCCGCGGCGGCGGCGGCAGCGGCGGCGGCAGCGGCGGCCGAGGAGGTGGCCATGCAACGAGATCTGCTCCCACCCGCCGGCCGCCGGCCAGACGTGCTCTTCAAGGCTCCCGAGCCGGTGTGCGGCGCTCCCGGGCCGCCGCACGGTCCCGCGGCAGCAGCCTCTAACTTCTACAGCGCCGTGGGTCGCAACGGCATCCTGCCCCAGGGCTTTGATCAGTTCTACGAGGCGGCGCCAGGGCCCCCCTTCGCCGGCCCGCAGCCCCAGCCCGCTCCCGTGCCGCCGCAGCCCGAGGGTGCCGCTGACAAGGGCGACCCCAAGCCTGGGGCTGGTGGCGGCGGGGGCAGTCCCTGCGCCAAGGCGACTCCGGGCCCAGAGCCCAAGGGGGCGGCGGAAGGCGTTGGCGGTGAAGGCGAGGGCCCCCCAGGGGAGGCGGGGGCCGAAAAGAGCGGCGGCACAGGTAGGCGCGGGGCGCGGGCCGAGGGGCTGGCCCGGGGCGGTGGAGGGGGGGCAATGGGGACCTCCCTCTGCTTGCGCCGTTTTATGTGCTACTTTATAAGCATTCGAGGGGGTTTATACATCCTATAAGATTTCCCGGGTCGTTGTAAAGCGTGTTTATGATAGGAAACCAATTTAGGTGGGCTTAAGGTAGACTTCGAAGAGGACATTAATCGCTGTAGAGAGCTTTCCCTCTATTTGGGTGGGGGGGCGGGTGAGTTGAGGACCTTAAAGGAGGGAAGGACATTTGGAGCCAGTTGGTGAGTGGGAACACGAGAGCCTCCTGCCTTTCATGGGGAGGGTAGGTGATCTTCCGCACTGGACCCCAACCTCTGGCTGGCGCTCAGCTCGGAGTTGAGCAGATGCCCCTGTTGGCAAGCTCTTGTCTCTTTCCCCTCATGTTCTAGTTCAGAGCCTGCCTTGCCATCATCTTTCCTATCTCATTGCCAGCCTGGTGTGTGTGTGTGTGTGTGTGTGTGTGTGTGTGTGTGTGTGTGTGTGTGTGTGTCCCAGGGCATGAACACATGTCCACGCCCGCACTCTACTGTGCCCGCCCATATATCATCCCCCACGACGCAGGCAGGGCCTTTCAACGGCGGCAAGGGACGTCCCTAACTGGGCCAAGGCCTGGCCCTAGCTCAGTGGCCAGAGTGGGTGGGGGCAAGCAGTAGCCTCTCTCACTCCTTGCTTTCTTTTCCTTGCAGTGGCCCCCCAGAGGTCCCGGAAAAAGCGCTGTCCCTACACCAAGTACCAGATCCGCGAACTGGAACGCGAGTTTTTCTTTAATGTATACATAAACAAAGAGAAAAGACTCCAACTCTCTCGGATGCTCAACCTCACTGACCGGCAAGTCAAAATCTGGTTCCAGAATCGCAGGATGAAGGAAAAGAAACTGAACAGGGACCGTCTGCAGTATTTCACTGGAAACCCCTTATTTTGAGAACTCCAGGATGTACCCCCTCCCCAGAACCCCACTCACTCACCCTTCTCCCCACCAGCCTGCTCTCCGCAGGCCCAATGTCCTTGGGTTCAATGACGCCTCTTCTCTGTGGAACTTCACGATTCCTTCTCGCGTTCAACTCGGGACCTCCCAGCGACCACTACAGCCTGAGGAAGAGGCCCGGAACTTGGCTGAGCGGATCCTAATAAGGGGAACATGGTAAATGCAAACATCCCTTTACAATTTTACCGCCAATGTGCTGTTGTTCCTCTTCTCCCTCTGAGTCCTCATGGACGCGGCGAGATCTGTAGGAAGTTAGGCCATGGGGCTAGAAGGAGCCGGTGTTTTGCTTTGAGTTTGAGAAATCCCTTTCTTTCCCCTCAGTGAACACAGATTATTTAAACTCTGGGAAATGTACCTTTGGGCATGAGTCACTGTCTTTTTGTGTGTGAATAAATGGTTTCTAGCAAAATGGAGGTCACAGCTTCAATACACTGCATGGATTTTACTGTTTGAAGAAGTTTAGTGGCTAATCAGGCTGTCTTAGTGACCAGAACCCCCTTCCTCATGCAACTGAAAGCTCGCTGAGACACTTTTTAATCTCACCATAATAGGAATTGGTCCTTCACAGCCACTGTGGGCTACACTGGCTCTAAAATATCTTGTTAGTGTTCATTTCTGAATTGATGGTGTGATGCAGCAATGCTGGTTGTCTTTTTTTTTTTTTTCCTTCCAGGCAATGAGATTGAAGTAGTAGGTGTCTAAAAGCAAATTCTCACCCTGCCCCCACCTCTAGTCTAATGAACTTGGAATTTTTGGAAAGACAAAACAAATTTTAAAATTAATTAGAGGATCCAAATGATCTCTTAACATGGTGACAAGGAGCTGGAGTTTCTTAAGAAGAGGAAGGGGGAAAATCCTCCATGTGAGGCAGGGGAAGTTTGTTAAGAGGAAGTTAATAGGTGCAGGGTCTTGGGGGTCTTTCTGGTGTCATGAAGCAGGGACTGTGAGCCCCCCTCACTGGACTAAGGCTGGGGGCTGCAAAACTGCTTCTCACCACATTTATCCCTTTAAGTTAAAGAATGTGGTGAGGGCTGCAGTGCCCTTTATGTCACAGGACCAAGCCAGGCTGTTTACAAAACCTTGAACTGTCTAGACAACACCATAAAACCCAAAGTTCTAAACAGCTTAATTGGGTTATATTATACACCTTCTGGTGGGCCCAAAAGAGATTTCCGCAATGTGCAATAAACTGGAGACGTGAGAAAACCTCCTCTTGATCTGACAAGAGTGAAGTGGATCTTATGACTCTTAACCTCTCAGACGCCCAAAGTCTAAAAATAAATCCATAAGATGCACAGCACCTCATGCCTCTTCTGAGGAAGTATGCTTTTTAAAATATGAATTTTTTAAATTGCCAAAGCTTTTGGGGAGTAAAGAAAAACATAAGTGCATAAGTGTATGCCTTTGAACTTCCAAAATGTCAAGGTCATCACCTTTAACCTCTCTGAATAATTAGGCGCCTTAAAGTTCTTCTGTGATTTCCAACCACCGCCCAGGCTCATACATCCAGACCCACACACATATTTATGACCATACAGAATCATACTGGGGGTTCACCATAAATCTAGGAAAATTCCTAATTTCAGGATCAATAACCATAATTTCCCTCCCAACATTTGAGTAATTTAATAGCAACTGACTTCTTAGGAAAAAAAATAAAAACACTTGTTAGATCAAAATGCCCATTAACTATTACTAGAGCTAGGGTGTGCTGAGAATTTGGGAAGTTCTTAGAAAGAGTTTCTCTTTGCTGTAATGAAGAACTGCAGTTTTTAAAGACATTTGAGACAGTAAATTCTGATTAGACTTACATCATCTCTACCATTCGAAAGCAATTTGCCACCCTGCTAAACAAACTCTGGCACTTTATAAAATATAGAACAAAATAAAATATATTTATATTGTTTGGTAAACGCATTTCTAAATCTTTGGTAAGGGATAAAATAGAAACAAAGCAGACAAAGTATTTCACTAAGAAAGCGATTATTTTGTTTAGAATTCTGGGCATTGGTTTACCTGTAAATACCCTAATAATATGATCTTTCTGGGAGCATACTGTTTGTTTGAAACAAACCATAAAACTGGTTTGTTTGTTTTTTTTTCTTTATCTTTCTTTTTTCTTCTTCTTTTAACTGGGTCTAAATGTACAAGCTGTGTGCCAGCCAACACACTCCAGGCAAACGAGAGAAAACAGTTTTCCGTTTGCAAGAACTTTTACAGCCACACGAGGGCGCGCTCATGTTCCAGAAACCTTATTTGCCAAGAGGCTGCGGTACCTTTTTTTTTTTTTTTTTTCAATCCTAGAGTCTAATAAGGAATCTTGGCCCGCCCGTTAGAAACAGGCAGTCGTTAAGGTGTTTGCTATTTGCTTGTTCCAACCAGCCATGAGTTTGAGAAGTTGTATAGAGACAGAGGAAAAGAGGCAACCAGTTTTCTGAAACAGGAGATCCCCCTAATCGTTGTCTCCTTAAAGTCGCTGTGAAAAATACCTTGGTATATAACCTGATGGTTTCAAGAAGATATTTTTAAAAGACAAATAGCTGTGGTTTGAAATACGTCATAGCCACTGAGAGTTAATTAAATTAAGGAAATCTATTTTCATGTTGGTTTGAGTGTGGAGAGCGATGACAAACGTAAGACCCTTTCCCATTTCCCCAAAACCGCATGCGTCTTGTGAGCTTTCAGATGGCTGGGATGATTAAATGGCTTTGTTTAAAACAGATTAGGGCGTTGGCAACTTAGCTGAGCATGTACTTAGAAAAAAAAATGAAACTCCATGAGGATCGTGGGCGTCGTTTTGGGCTGAGGATTCCAGTCCACTCATGGCTTGGGTGCTACCCCTGGTTACCCCAAGGGCAAAGAGGGCTAGAAATTGGGGTGCGGGTGCCAGACTGGACCTATGCGGCTACTGGAGACAGTAGACTCTTTGTGAAGTCGTTTGTATTTCAAAGTGTCATGAATGGAAATGCATTTGAAGTAACAGGCCACTGTACTTAACTGAATCCGGGCCACCTTTCCTAGCTGCCCGCTGACCTTGAGGTGTGCAGTTTGCTTTGGGCACTGGCTCTTACAAACAGTTAAAATTGCTCCTGTGATTCACTGTTCCTGCAAATTCCGGGACATTAGGGAATGTCTATGTCCCCTTCCCTTGCATCCTTGCTGGCGGTCCACAAGTGTGAAGAAAGGGCTCCCGGACGTGGGCGGCTCAAAGGGAGGATGGCGGATCCCTCTCCCTTTCGCCCCTAAGTTCCTTGTTAAGAGCCTGCAGCCCCTGAAATTTGCACTGACCTCTGTCTCCCTCCATCCATTCGCTGGACCACAGGCTCTAGGGCTTTCTTGTCCGCTAGTTCTCCGGGTTTCCCAGAGCTGGCTTTGGCTTGCGGGAGGCTGGGGCGCCATGACTTCCCGGCTAGGCGCCAGAGAGAGGCGTGGGTGTTCCCCGCGCGGATGCCCGGCTCTGCCTGTCTTGCTGCCGGTTGGCTTTGCTTCTGTAAAAACGACCTTTCTCAGGGCCTAACCTCGGTTTCAGTCTAATGGGGTGAGACCCCCCTCCCCAAATGTCGTTGTGTTCCTTTGTAGGCAGCTCCATCGACCGCGCATCTGGCTGTGCGGGAGCCCCTTGGCCTTGGCTGGCAGCCGCCGGGCGGACCACCGCTGCTGCGCGGTCCACAGTGTCATTCCTCCCGGCAGCGCTCGCCCAATGTGGTCCTGATAAGGGCCAAGGGATGGGATCAGCAACTTCAGGGGCTGAAAAACTCTCCTTCTTGGGGCCGGCTAGAGTGCATGGGGCTCTTGACGGCGGACACCGATTCAGAGGCGCCAAGTTCCTCAGATTCTGAAGTAGAGAGAAAATGCGCCAAGTAGGAAGGAGTCTTTTGTGTCTGTGTAGAGAGAGGCTGGCTCTTCTCCATCTCTTACGCTTATCTTTGTAGATCCTTCACCGAGTCTGTAGTAGTCTTCCATTTGCTTTTCAAAAGTCTTTTCCAATTGCTGCCACAGTGCTCAGTGCAACCCAGACGGGCGCCCTGGGGAGGCAGCTTTTTAATTTGTCCCTATCCACTCTCTGTCCAAAGAGTGACAGAATCCAGAGGCAGCTCACGGCTCTAATTCAGGGAGACCCTAGGAGACCCTAGGTCCTCTTAGGCCCAGAGCCTCCACCCTACCCTCCTGAAGAAGACAAGAGAGTGAAGATACAAGCCACTTTATTGTTGTTGTTGTTGTTGTTGTTGTTACAAATGGTAATTTCTTGCTAAGGCGACCTTTTAATTTTTTTTCTCTGGAAAAAAAAAACTGCCAGGGAGACAGGCGTCTTGGTACAAATAAGGGTATCCATCTCTTTTACGATGCATTATTGACTTATTATTAATATTAACTGCCCTAAAAGATCTAAAGATGACTTAAAAAAAAAAAAAAAACCAACCACTACATTAAACACTCGAAGCAAAATAAAAGTTGACCTCTAAAGCTACTGCCTTTCCCTTCCATTTGCTTTGTGTCAGCTCTAAGATCTTAAGGCACATTTTCTGTCCTCCCCTCTTACAGTATTTTCATTTTGCTCACGTTTTAAATTCTAGAAATCTAACATATTGACAGCTTTGGACCCGAGGAATCAGTCTGAAGGCAGAAATTCGAAAGAGAAAAAAAGTTAGAATTTTGAGAGAATAGATTCCATTTTTAAGTTGGAATACACATTTTCCCCTCTGCCTTTGAGTGAAGGTCTATTTAAACTTCAATCTAATTCGAGGAGACTTTGAGCTTGAAGCCATGGGACACTGAAACAGAAAGACCCACGCACAGAAAAGGCCAGAGCTTGCCTCTCCCACTTCACTGAAGACTTACCAGCTCAGTAAGGAATTGCTTGGTTTTAGCCTGGGTGTTTTCTTCGTGTATAAATAAAGATTATGAAAGGGCATTTGATGGGCATAAAATTCCTGATTAGATTGAACAGCTCTGCATTGCTTGGGATTAGGAAAATTTGGCAGTAGAAACCTGGACAGCTCTCCTGGCCGAGATGCAAAGCAACACAATGCTAAAGCGCCAAGCTGGCGTCAGGGGGACTGCCGAGAGCTGTGCTGCGGGCACTTTGTTCAGCTCTGGGCATATTTAGCTGTAGCTCAGAATTTGATCGCCACAATGTAAAAAGGGGAATTTTGAGGTGCTAATCAGTGGTTGTTAGGTTTGATCAAGATCTTAGCAACTTAGGGACAAAAGTTATTTTTCCCCCTATGCCTTACTTAACACCCCTCACCCCCTCCCCAGCTTAAAAAATAGCCACCCCTGTAGAAAGGTAATGTTTAAATCTCTCGGGCTCCACCACCGGGGTGCAGCAGCCAGAGCAGTGAGAGGCTCCAGGCTTTAACCTGACAATGATGTTGTATTTGAACAGCTGCGTAAAGGTTTAAAAGGTCTGTCTCATTGCCACCGTGGAGTTTTTTAAAAGGGGTTATTGTTTGGGCGAGGGCACTGAGAGGAGACTAGCCAATCGGTCCCAAGGCCGAAAATAACCTCCAAGCCTGTTTTCATCAGGCCCGGAGAAATTCCTTTAGGGGAGGGAGGGGGACAAAGGACTTTGCTGGGATGTGAGTGAATTTTTTTTTTTTTTTTTTTTTTTTTTTTTTTTTGTAAAGGAGCAACTAGGTCCCCCAGAACACTGAGGGCTCCTTAAAGAGCATCGAACCCCACAGAAATGTTCTGTTGAGGCGGAAAACAGATTTATCCACAAGTTCAGTCTCTGGGCCTGAAATCCAAGGCCAGCCCATTCCTGGGTGAATGTGGGAGAAGGGAACACAGATGTCTTTGCCGACTGGGAGCTGGTTCACGGTCACAGTTTCCGGGTCCGTTTTACTTTCTTGACTGCCGGGAACGGGACCCGGAAGGCCGAAGGACGGCTCCCCCACACAGGCAGGGCCTCTGGTCCAGGGCAAGTCTTTGGAAATCAAGGTTAAAGCTCCCTGCTGCTGTCCTAAGGCCCCGGGCTTCCGCAAGGCGGCTCGCCGCCTGCAACCAAAGAAGAAGGGAGGAAGTTGTTCAAGGTTCTCATAAAATTCTGAGTTTCCACGGTGGTTGTGGCAGTGGTTGTTCTTTAATGAGCTGGACCACAACCCAGACCATATCCTCTTTATAAAACTTTCCCTCACCAGAGGAAACGGAAGACTAAGACTCTCCCTCTTTATCCCTTCTTGCCCAAACAAAACCTTGTCAAAGAATTTTAGGGATTGTCCAAAACTATAAAATTTAACTTCTGACAAAAGTATAGCTTTTAATATTTGACGATTTGTGTTAAAACAAAAATTGACCTTCTTGGTTAGTAGCGAAGGGGAAAAATCAATAGTATAATTTTCAATAATTCATAAAGCGAACGCCATTATGCTAAATCTTAACTATTAATCTTATCCTTTACAAAGTCTCGATTGATTTGTTAATAAAATATCTTCCCGTTTGTGGCAACAGCGGGTATAACTCTTTAAAAACCTTCAGAAGCAAGAAAATTACCAAGTAGCCCAAGAATGTAGATGAGAATTTTATTGATCGCCCTGATTCTTCTTAATATGTATTAATAAATTCCACAACCCCTTGTACCTTGCACTTGTCAGAAACCAATGCTTTTACAAAATCCATAAAAGGAAAACATATTTTTCTTTGCAGAAGATCTAAATGACACATTTGCTTTGCTATCTCCTCTTTTTTTATTTTTGTTTTTTCTTCTGGCCCAGTTTTCTAAAACTTGTGGAGTCCGGGGGTCAGAGTTTTCCCTTTTCTTTGGAAAAAATATTTTCTTTTTTCCCTTCCTTTCTCTCTGCCCTGTGTTATCAGGGGAAGGAAATCTGGCTTTAGCTGTTTCTGGGAGCCGGAGAGTGCTTTCGCGAATAGGGAATGGCTGGCGAAGGATTATCTCCAAGCTAGGAAGCTCCCCAGCGACCGGTCCTCAAAGGTCAGGGAGTCAAGGCTCCAGGAGCTCCTGGGTGCCGATACCCCCACCCTCCTAGTTCTAGCAGAAAGATCTAAGGAGAGGGTAGCTACGGGCTGGAACCATCATCCGAGCTTCAGGTTTGCCCAGCTGCGTGGTGGCCTCTCGACCCTCGCGGCCCTATTCGCCAGTGCTTCCCGACACCTTGGTCCAATCTTTGCACTGGAGATTTTCACCCCCCACTTTGGAGCCCTAGGGAGGGATGTTTCTGAACTAGAGGAATCGGACTCACCTTCCTGGCTGCCCAGTACTAAATTAACCAGCCCGCGCCCCTATCCCTTCCTTGGAACCGGCCCTCTTGGGCGCCTTCTGCCTGGGTATGTGCAGGGAGAGCGCTTCTGTGAGCAGGCGCCACAGCGCTCTGACTTCCCTCAGTGCACGTGTCCTCCCGGAGGCCCCTCGAATCAAGCCTTTCCTTCCGCTGGCGGGGCCCGGTGGCCGGGTGGGGGACTCGAGTGGGGCAGGCAGGCCGGCCAAACAAGCCCCGGGAGACAGGCTGGCCGGCAGCAGAGCTCTGGACCGGTTGTCTCCAGCGCGCACTATCACAGGCGCTTAGTAGATGTCGCTGTTGTCCGTGCTTACGCGGCTGGCCGGCCGGGCTGGGGAACACGTGACCTGCAAGGAGGCTGCGGCTCAAGGCCATTTTCAAATCTCATTGGCTTGGTTGTCATGTGGTCGGCAGAGGCATCCACAATTACACCGGGAATGTTTTCCTAGCGATGTCAGCCTACAAAGGACACAATCTCTCTTCTTCAAATTCCTCCCCAAAATGTCCTTTCCCAACAGCTCTCCTGCTGCTAATACTTTTTTAGTAGATTCCTTGATCAGTGCCTGCAGGAGTGACAGTTTTTATTCGAGCAGCGCCAGCATGTACATGCCACCACCTAGCGCAGACATGGGGACCTATGGAATGCAAACCTGTGGACTGCTCCCGTCTTTGGCCAAAAGAGAAGTGAACCACCAAAATATGGGTATGAATGTACATCCTTATATACCTCAAGTAGACAGTTGGACAGACCCGAACAGATCTTGTCGAATAGAGCAACCTGTTACACAGCAAGTCCCCACTTGCTCATTCACCGCCAACATTAAAGAAGAATCCAATTGCTGCATGTATTCTGATAAGCGCAACAAACTCATTTCTGCCGAGGTCCCTTCGTACCAGAGGCTGGTCCCCGAGTCTTGTCCTGTTGAGAACCCCGAGGTTCCTGTCCCTGGATATTTTAGACTGAGTCAGACCTACGCCACCGGGAAAACCCAAGAGTACAATAACAGCCCCGAAGGCAGCTCCACTGTCATGCTCCAGCTCAACCCTCGTGGCGCGGCCAAGCCGCAGCTCTCGGCTGCCCAGCTGCAGATGGAAAAGAAGATGAACGAAAGCGCGAGCGGCCAGGAGCCCACTAAAGTCTCCCAAGTGGAGAGCCCCGAGGCCAAAGGCGGCCTTCCAGAAGACAGGAGCTGCCTGGCTGAGGTCTCCGTGTCCAGTCCCGAAGTGCAGGAGAAGGAAAGCAAAGGTCGGTATGAACAGAGTTGCCACCCCAGCGGGGCGTGCAATCCGGTAAAACCTCGAAAAGGGAGCGCTCGGGTGCCCAGAGCGGAGCCCGGGCAGCGGAGCCCAGAGCCCATACTCCGCAGGTGCAGTTCCACCCGGCTTTTAGAAGGGAGATCCCAGCCTTGAAAGGGTCCGGGCTTCTCTCCCGCTGCTCCGGCCAGACCTGGCCCCAAGCTGATGGCGCCTGGGCAGAGGACAGGCTTGCCGGGTTTATCAGTCTTGAGCCAGATCCGAAATACAACAAAAGAGCTAAAAGGAGACCAGCCGCTTGTAAACAGGGCTCCAGTGCCCGCTTTTCTTTGGCTCAGATTTGCAGCTCTAGTTTTTGCCTTGAACTCAGGGATCATTTTAAGGTATCCTAAGATACCGTGTTTGTGTCCAAGGGTTTGCACCCCGCATCCTGCGATCTAAGAGGGGAAGGAAATGGTTTGGCCTGTTGGTGCTTGGGTGGGGAAGCAGAGGACTTCTGGCCGCTACTGAGCTAGGTAACCTTGGCTTTGTCTGGGGAAAGTGCCGCAGGCTTTGCAATCTTCTACAAAGAGGGCAAAGGCGGAGGAGGGGGAGAACCGAACTGCATTGCCCACCTAGGGCTGGGGTAATGCAAAGAACCCATATGCGTTTCGAAGAAGGAACCTTGAGCCCCAACGCCCATTTCTGCAGTCTGTCCCTCAGTGTCTACCGGGTGAGCCTCAGAGTTACATTTCTGGGGGAAGGCTTTTGTGTGAAAGCAAAGAAAAATTGAGGAAATTCTGGGGGGAGGGGGAACTGTAACAATGCCCAGTCAGGGTGGAGAAGGGATCCTTGCTTCCTCATTATCTCTTGAAACAGCCTGCGTCCCTATAAACCTGGTTGAGGATCTCCTTGTCTGCCTAGGAGGGGTGGGTAAGAAGCAACCGACTTGGGGCCCTGGAGCAGTAGTGAGATACTGGTAGATGAAGCAAGCTATGGTTCTTTCTGGTGGGCTGACTGGCTTAGATTGTTTTTGGGGGGAGGGAGGAATTCTGTAAAGTTTGCTATTATAGTCACATTTTGTGCAAGCCAGAAAGTTGTGTAGCAGGGAGAGAGAGAGAGAGAGAGAGAGAGAGAGAGAGAGAGAGAGAGAGAGAGAGAGAGAGAGAGAATATGATGAGGCAGCCCCTGGCACAGACTATCCTTTCATTCATCGTGTTAAGTGTTTAGTTCTAAATTGGTACCAATTTACAATCCCCTTCATGCCCACCTTCGTAAGTAATGTTTAATACCAGCATTGTTCAAAGCAGCCTGTCTGGCAGCAGGGTCATGGCCAAGGGTATATTTGAATGGACTGAGAGAAAAAAAAATCTTGATTTTTTTTTCTTCTCCCTTTAATTTTGTTAGAGGAAATCAAGTCTGATACTCCAACCAGCAATTGGCTCACTGCAAAGAGTGGCAGAAAGAAGAGGTGCCCTTACACCAAGCACCAGACGCTGGAATTGGAAAAAGAGTTCTTGTTCAATATGTACCTCACCCGCGAGCGCCGCCTAGAGATCAGTAAGAGCGTTAACCTCACCGACAGGCAGGTCAAGATTTGGTTTCAAAACCGCCGAATGAAACTCAAGAAGATGAGCCGAGAGAATCGAATCCGAGAACTGACCGCCAACCTCACCTTCTCTTAGGTCTGAGGCCTACGTGAGGCCAGGATCCGAGAGAGGGGGCACCGAGTTCCAGGCCTGAGTGCTGGAGGACTGGCAAGGCGGAAACAAAACCTTCATTGCTCTTTGGGTTTTTGTTTTGTTTTGTTTTGCTCTGTTCTGTTCTGTTTTCCTGCTAGAATGTGACTTTGGGGTCATTCTGTTCGTGCTGCAAGTGATCTGTAATCCCTATGAGTATACATATATATATTAAAAAAACTTAGCACGTGTAATTTATTTTTTCATCGTAATGCAGGGTAACTATTACTGCGCATTTTCATTTGGGTCTTAACTTATTGGAACTGTAGAACATCCATCTAACCGTATCCATCGCATCCACCCATCTATCCGGCCAGCAATGTGACTTTTCCATGTTTTTCCTAACATAAAAGTTCCTGTGTGTGGTTAGCCCATGAACTCATGGCATTTTGAAAACATCCAGTAATTTAAAAAAACAAACAACCTATATCTATATATATTTCAAAAGATTAAGAAAACCCACAAGTTTTGGGGGGAGGGGGACTCTAAAAAGCACATTACAATGTATCTTTTCACAAATGAACTTAGCAATTGTCCTTGGTGAAATGGAGTATTGATGACTTATGCCTTGTAGCCTTTCCTTGTGGTGCATCTGTGGTTTAGTAGAAGTACAAGCACAACCTGTGCTTTTCTGTGCATGTTCTGGTCGCATGTGTAATGCAATAAACTCTGGAAATGGGTTTGTTCCTTCTGCTTTCTGAAATGGAAATATACATTTTGGTGGAGAGGAAAGCCTTTGGGGAGGGTTTCTTCTGACCAAACTGCTCTTCAGGGGGCAGTGGACTAGGGGACTGGGAGGGGCAGGAAAAAGGAGATGGGAGGAGAAAAACTAGAGAAGACCTAGGCTGTTAGAATATGGCAATGATGGGCTTGAGAAGGGTTTGTGATTCAGACTGACAACCCAGTCTTCTTAACTGGGAAGACTGCTCTCTCCTCTCCCACCCCCTAATCTTATTAATATAATTGATTCTCAATGGGATGAGCTTCCCTCTACCCCTGAGCCTGGTAAGTAAGCACCCTATACAGGCTTTTGCCTTCAGTCCCCCATTTGTGTGTCTTCTTCTCTTTGGTTTTGGTTATGTTATTTTTAATGCTTTCAGTGAGCTCTTGGTGACTTCTGGCTGGGGAACCCATCTTCAGGGGCTAGGTTGAAACTAGTAATGCCCACCTGGAACCTGGCTGGCCTCCAATGCAAGAACAAGCAACAGCTTAGCAGAGCACTGGATCCAATTGTGCCCCCCAAGTCCTTTTCTCTTTCCCACCCGCCCCAAGCTCAAGACAACCAGACCCAGCGAAGCCAAGGTTAGGTGAGTTTTCTCATTTTATTTTACCTTGGTTCCTTTCTGAAAAGGATTAATATTCAGCCATTGCCTTTGAGTGACCCACTTTAACTATTTAAAGGAAAAATAAAAAAAGGAAATATTCCCCCAGTCAAATCTCTCACCATTTAATTACAAAATGTCCGTTGCAGCCACTGTGTCTGAGCTGTCAGGTGACTGGAAGCGGTTGCAAGTGACCATGACTTCCCAACAAGTCTGTCCAATGGGCCTTGTACACACATGGGTTGGAAAATTCAACCCAGCTTCTGTAAAACCCCTGTCGTTGAGCCCACATTTATTCAGTGCTGCCAGGAAAAAAGGGAAGAGGTTCTTGTGGGAAGAGGTGACTGAACTCCTTGCCCCAGGTCCGGCCTGTGGTTTTTTAACCCATCTTCAAAGAATTTCACAAAACAGGAATTTCCCCCCCCCCCTAAACACAGGCCCTTTTCCTCTCAAAGAATGGTCCATTCAGTCTCTCTGAGCTTCAGAGCCCCAGACAGACAGTCTTTGGGATGCTCAGCATTGATTTTTTTAAAACCTCCTCTCCCAAACCCCAAATCCTCTCAAATTCCAAGACAGGTTCCTTTAGGGACGGGATGGGGGGAGAGGAGAGGAGAGGAGAGGAGAGGAGAGAGAGAGAGAGAGAGAGAGAGAGAGAGAGAGAGAGAGAGAGAGGCATCTGACTCAATTCTAGCTTGAGAGGGCTGGAATAAATTTGCCCCTGACTTACCTTGGATGGGCAAAAGAAGTAGAGTGATTTTTAACCTCTGCGTTTCTCCCAGCGATGTGGGGCGCGCCATTAGTTGCTGATAGGGGGAAACCTGTGCTACAGGAAAAGGGCAGACCCCCTGAAACAAAATCAGAAAGCCATTCGCAAAGGCAATCAATCAGGCCCTAAGTAGCCATTTACCCCCTTTCTTTGCGGGGCCAGAGGTGGATTGGGAGTCCTCCAAGGGTGCTCTAGGCAACTTGTAGAGCAAGGAATATGTCCTCTCAGCCGCCGCTGGCATGAGGCTTTTGTCTCGACTCCTAGGCAGGCTTTGTACCATGGATTTGGGAGTGACAATGGGCATTTCTCTCAGATTCAAGGCTGCCCGGCCTTACCTCTCAAGGCAAATGGGGGGGGGGGACTGGAAAGGGGGTGGATCAAGGACCTATTCTTTAGTCTGGATTTTGAAGACATCTTCAGAATCCGTTTGCAGGCACATGTGAAAGGCACGCAGCGACCCTACCCTCGGAGATGCGGTTCCTGCAGGCCTCACTGAGGCTAGGCTAATTCCGGCTAGTGAGAACCGTTCTCACTGGCCTCTAGGGTTTCCCCTCTGTGGCATGTTTTCTTGCAGGGCCATTCCAGAAGGCTGGAAAAAGATGAGGCACCATGGCCATCACTGTCGGCTCCTTGGGACTCCAGTGCTCACCACCCATCTGAGGGCAGAGAGACACCCCTTGGAGGCCGGCCGCCCCTTAGAAGCCATGCTGAGCTGGACCAGGCCCGGGAGTCCAGTTGACCCAGCTCACCCCCTGGGCCTCGGGGCATGTGCCTAGCTTCATGTTGAGGGTGTACGTGTGGCTGGCCCGGGAGTGTGAGTGCGGTAGAGGGAGGGGCCCTCCGAGCTGCTCCATCCGTCCGTTTTATTAGGGACACATTAATCTATAATCAAATACACCTCATAAAATTTTTATTGAAAGGCATAATATCATTACAGAGGTCTTCCACCTGTTTTAAACAACACGCCAAGCTGTGAGAGCGTGTGTGTGTGTGTGTGTGTGTGTGTGTGTGTGTGTAGGGGGGGTTAGGTAAGAAAAGAAGCGAGGGGAGAACGACTCCCCTTGGGCGACAGGGGGCCGCCCTTAAAGGCCAGCCTGCCTGGGGCAGCCCGGGCCCGGGAGCCTCCAACTGCTCCGGGGCTTTGAATAATCGCCTAGGTGTGACTTAGAAGACCGGCCCAGGGCTCAGAGCCCAGGAGTCGGAGAGCCAGAGTCCGGGTGGAGATCGCAGGACCCAGAGAGGCAAGAAGAGATGAACAAATAGTCCCCAGCGCCTCCTGCGGCCGCAGTTATGCCTGTGGTCGCCGCCGCCACCAGAGCGGGCTGAGCCGGGCCAGGCCGGGCTGGTGCGTGGACCTGGGCCCGGCAGCTCTAATTGCAACGCTCCTGTTGATGATGATTTTTTTTTTTTTTAAATCACAGCAGCCCCCAGTTTAGCGGACTGATTTACTCCGGGTATTGGTAAATATGATCACGTGGGCCGCGCGACCAATGGTGGTGGCTGCAGCCTGCGAACTAGTCGGCGGCTCGGGCGCCGGCGAGGAGCCGCTCGGTGGTGGACAGTGGAACCTTGGGTGGGAGCGCGCGGCGCCTCACCATGTCGTCCAGTGGCACCCTCAGCAACTACTACGTGGACTCGCTCATAGGCCATGAGGGCGACGAGGTGTTCGCCGCGCGCTTTGGGCCACCGGGGCCGGGGACACAGGGCCGGCCCGCAGGTGTGGCCGATGGCCCGGCCGCCGCCACCGCCGAGTTCGCCTCGTGTAGTTTTGCCCCCAAATCGTCCGTGTTCTCCGCCTCGTGGTCCGCGGTGGCCGCCCAGCCCCCGGCGGCGGCGACGATGAGCGGCCTGTACCACCCGTACGTGTCCCCGCCGTCCCTGGCCGCCGCCGAGCCGGGACGCTACGTACGCTCCTGGATGGAACCGCTGCCCGGCTTCCCCGGCGGCGCGGGCGGTGGCGGTGGCAGTGGTGGCGGTGGTGGCGGAGGCCCGGGTCCCGTTCCTAGCCCTGGCGGCCCAGCCAACGGGCGCCACTACGGGATTAAGCCTGAAACCGGAGCGGCCCCGGCCCCCGCTGCAGCCTCCACCTCCTCCTCCTCCACCTCCTCTTCCTCCTCCTCCAAAAGGACTGAGTGCTCCGCGGCCCGCGAGTCCCAGGGGAGCGGCGGCCCAGAATTCCCGTGCAACTCGTTCCTGCGGGACAAGGCGGCGGCGGCGACAGGGAACGGGCCCGGGGTGGGAATCGGGACCGGGCCTGGGGCGGTAGGTTCGTCCGAGCCCTCAGCTTGCAGCGATCACCCGAGCCCGGGCTGCCCGCTGAAGGAGGAGGAGAAGCAGCCGCCGCAGCCGCCGCAGCAGCAACTTGACCCAAGTAAGTGCAAAAGAAATTGCCCCCTGATTTATTGCTGAAACCTGTAAGGCTCGAATGTGCAAAACTGATAGTTTTACTAACCTATAAAAACGTCTAGACGCCTACCCAAGCCTAGGCGAGCAACACGTATCCATAAAAAAGCTTCCCATAACCACCTACCTTGGGCGCGCGGTTTGTACGGTAAACAGAGCGCGGGCATTAAGGCTTTTTATGATAATTCCCCCAAGTTGTGAAAAGCGTCCATCCTTGGTGAAATTAATTTAACGACCTCTCTTCCCCACCCTGTCGTCTCTCCCTGCCTCCCCTCCGCCCCTCGCTCCCTTGTCTGCAAACCCCCCTCTTCCTAGACAACCCTGCAGCAAACTGGATCCATGCTCGCTCCACCCGGAAAAAACGCTGTCCCTACACCAAATACCAGACGCTAGAGCTGGAGAAGGAATTCCTCTTCAACATGTACCTCACCCGGGACCGGCGCTACGAGGTGGCCAGGATTCTGAACCTTACAGAGAGACAAGTCAAAATCTGGTTCCAGAACCGTAGGATGAAAATGAAAAAGATGAGCAAGGAGAAATGCCCCAAAGGAGACTGACCCAGTGCGGGTCTGGCCTGCAGCGCTCAAAAGGCAGCGGGTTTTGGGTTTTTTGTTGTCGTTTGTTTTCTTTGTGGGTGCTTGATTCAGAAACTGCAGCGACTGGACTTTCTTCTTTTTTAGGTAGAAGTGACTGTGTGGTTGGTCTCTGTGAGTTATTTGGGGGACACTGTATTTGCTCGCATATGTATTGGAGAAACCAAGTGGCTTTGGAGTCTTGTCCTGTCCCACTCCCTCCCTTTCCTGCTCCCTTGATTCCTTAGGAAATGCTATATTTTGTGAGTGCACGCAGGTTTGATGGAGCCCTATTCTGTGTAAAGTCCCTCATGTTTCTGAAAAGTGCTGTAGTTTAGTCTTACCCTATCCAGCATCCCAAACAGGGCCAACTATCTAATTCCGAGAATCTGAAGGAAGAGAGAGACTGTGGACACCCCCACCCTGCTCTCCCAACCAAAACTCAACTCAGCTGCTCAAGGCAGGAAAACCCCTGTCCTCGGGGAGCCCGCGGACTGACTTCCACAGAGGCCTACCGGGAAGCCCTGGGCCCTGGGGCGCGAGATTGGGGATGGGGGTGGGGATAGGCTTAGTCCTCAGAGCACCGGGGAAGCTACTTTCTCCCCGGGAGGGCTGAGCTCCCTTGGGCGGCCTCGGGAGGTGGCCTTCCATATTCCTGCCTGAGGACCAGTTGTAAATGTTACCGCTTCCAACAAATAAATGCTGATCTTAACCCATGGAGCCCAGCCGCTGGCCCTGAACGTTGTGTGACTGCTCTCTGTGTCTTTGCAAAATGACATAATCATCAGACTGTCCCATCCCTGAAAGGGGACACATTGCTAAAGGTTGGAGGTCCTAGCACCTGGAGGGTCTCTGAACTGCCTGGAAGCTTCCGATTGTGTAAGCACACCTGGCGGAAGAGCACAACTTTGGAAGGTGTCTTGGCACTTCCACTATCCTGCAGCCAGGGCCACAATGAACTCCCAGTCTTAGGCCCTGGGTGAGCCTCTCTGCAGAGCCACTGGCGCCAGGAACCAGGCAACCTTTTGCTAAGGCTTTGACACACCGCACCTCTGGCTTACTTCTATCCTGGAGACCCAGCTGCCAACCCCCATCTCCAAACAAGAGAAAGGGCACTCTGGAGTAACTCCCCCAGGCCTTCCAGGCTGGCTGGCTCCAGGAGGTCCTAGCCAGTTGGGCAGTGAGCTTCCACCCCTCCCCACCAAAGCCCCAAAGTGACCTTAGCGGATCAAAATGGTCAAGGCTCTCCTCCCCATATTCTTCCCCTGCCGCCCATCCCCTCCAACCAGCTTCTGTGTATGTTTAGCCCCCAGCTTGGCCCTCTGAGGCCGCTTTGAGAGGCTAAAATGAAGGTCATTGTGAGGGTTCAGGCGAATCACTGGCGTTGTAGGCCTTAGAGGAGGCCGCGGCGCTGAGCCGCCTGGGTTGGGCGGAAGGGGGGGGTGATGGTAGAGATCTTGGGGGATCCTGATGAAAGAGGGGGACTCCAAGAAAAAAAGCAGATGGGGGCTGGGAGGGAAAGCCAAGGCCCAGATCCGGCCGAAGGTGCTGCATCCTCCGCCCCTTAGGCCAGGCGGATACCTACAGCTCTTTGAAAACAGGAAGAGCCAAGGTGTCATAAAGCCATCGAGCCGGCGAGACGTCTGGAGGTAATGAGTTTACGACAGCCCAGGCGCTTCGCTTTGAAACCATCTCATTTTGATGTTTGTGGGAGGAAAGGAAAAATGCAGACAAAACTGGGTCTTAAAATCTGGACAATAAAATATAAACAAGACCTAGACCAAGAAGGAAAGGGCTTAGAAGCCCCCCAGCGAGGTGTGAGCATCCAGAAAATAAAAATGAGAGGTGATATATTTCTGATTTTTAAAATGGGGCGAACGTTAGAGGTAGTCTATGGCGGGTGACTCTTTAATATTTTGACTGTGGCCATGATCTGTCTGGTTCTCTTAATAATAAAAGAAAGACAATAATGACATTCTGCTGTTCCTTGAGATGGCCGGGAGTGATCTTGGGCCATTTACTCAAGCAAGCATCTCTTAGAATTATGTCTTGTGGGAAAAGGGGAGTAACACCCCTCTTCACTGGTTCTCCACACCAAATTTCAGACAAAAATATAGAAGTTTGTTCACTTATTACAGATACAGTCATTTAAGCTAACTTGGCAAAAACAGTTCTGAAAATGAGAGACAAATTTAGCAAGAAACATACTGATTTGGTAATGCTTGTTTCTTTTCTTTCTTTCTTTCTTTCTTTCTTTCTTTCTTTTTTTTTTTTTTTTTTAAGAAAAATAGACCACATATCCAATTCGGTTCAGTCTGTCACTTATACAACCTTAAAAAAAAATCTCATTTATTGTCTGGAGAAATTTGAATACACATAAGCCCAACAGGGACTTTCTGGACAGGCGCTTGAGATGTAGCAAAAGCTTCTAATTTGACTTTAATCCACCCCAAATTATCCAGTTTAATGGGTCCAAAACATTACAATTAGAAAGTTGAATTAGTAAATACTGATGGTTTAATGTTGTGAGTAACAGCTTTTAAGAGAAAAACAATAATATTTGACTTCCAGAAAATTTTTAGCTGTTAAAATGCCTGCTTTCTTTGAAAACAGTTTCATCAATTAATATTTTTAAAGTTTTGATTTTTGTGAAACCTTGCCTGTCCTATAATTGTGCCTAAAAAACACAGCTGGGAGATTATAGAATGGGGGACTTGCGGTGTCTGGCGTAAGACCGGCTGGAAGCTTTTGGCAAACACGCTACTTGCAAGTTCTTGCGAGCACAAATGAGAATTTCCTCTGTATTCAGGAGCCCATGGTTGCTGCACTTGACTTGTTGACAGTCAAGGAGATGAAGCATTATTAATGTCAGCGGTCCAAGCCCAAGTCAAACTAAAGAATTAAGATTAGAATTGGTTTGAGACAAATGAAAGGAAAATCAAACTCTTGGCTTGCGACCGCATTTGGCCACTAGAGGGCGCTGTTGCTCCACTTTCTGATCTCGTAAAGCTAGAGTTGCTGTACGGGAAGGTTTTGATTAAAATTATTTACAATCTTACTTTTAATCTTAAATTAGGATAAATTTAACAAAAATAAACAACGTGAACTATTAAATTCTCAAGTCGTGCTAGTAAGGCATAAAATTTTGGTTCAGTCAGCATTTCGGAAAATCTGAACCGTTGTGCAGAAATTATAAAACGTTAATGCATTCCATCAAAACAGAAATGTGTAAAAAAGCAGAGATATTTACGAAGTTAATATTTTCCGACAAAAGACGGAATGCTTAAATAACATTGAAAAAAACATATTATTTTGCCATCAGAGGAAAACACAGCGTTGCTGTGTTTTAAAAATTAGGCCTGAATCTGTAGAAATGACGGCCATATTCATAGGCAACCTCCCAAATATATGGAGTTTTTAAAAAGTGCCGTGTGTTACTGAGATCTAGGTTCTCAAAATTCCCCCCATTCCATTCCTAAACCTGTTCATTCAGTCAATGTCCAAATACACCCACATTCCCCTGAACACCCAGGCCAAACAGTGGACTAAAAAGGGCACAATTACGGAGTTTAGCTCCAAGGCTTTATTGAAAAGAAAATCATTTCATTCCACATTTACAGGACAGAAGTTCAAATCCTAAAAAGTCAGAATCAGTTGTTAAACTTCGCATTTGAAGGATACTTGGAAGAAAAAACGAAACCTAATAAAACACACTTGCCCTTGACCACCCCCAATAACACATCCCCTACACTCTCTAATGTAAAATTTAATAACAGAAGTCTTTATCATCTATAGGGTCATCAATAATTTGTTTACCTTCACCACTTTCAGCTATTCCTTGCCGAAATAATTGAGTCGGACATTACTAACGAAAATGCCTTTCTATGATGACCTTATTTATAAAAAGGAGATCCAGACCTCTCCACTGACCTCGCGATTCTTCCCACGTGGGCTGAACAACCCCGTGAGGAATGGAAGGTCCTTAAGATTCTGGCCTCCTGTATCTTTGAGTTCATCTGGGGTTTTTAGGCATTTGTATTTGGCCGTGGTTTAGTGTAAGCTGGAGAGTCTTTGGTGAGCTGGGGTGTAGCTTCCAGATCTGTTCTCAAGACCAGAGAGCCTGGTGTCCTCCAGACACCGGATTATCCCGAAGGATAAAGGGTTCAGCACCTAAAGGGGGAGGGAGGGAGAGGAAA
The DNA here is from genome assembly GCF_900095145.1 of Mus pahari. NCBI lineage: Eukaryota > Metazoa > Chordata > Mammalia > Rodentia > Muridae > Mus > Mus pahari. The sequence goes on from NC_034592.1 coordinate 60,740,002, forward strand.
AGGGATAGAAAGATGAGAAGGGGCAGGGAGAATAAGAGTATCAATACATTTTTATTGGATATTCAAACGAGAGGGGGGAAGATGACAGTGTATAGGGAAGCGACTGTTGGTGTAAAGCCACGGCAGCTTTGCACAGGTGCTACGATAAGGGCACTGCCTAGTCCGGAAAATGCAAATCCTGGACTTCTGCGGACGACACTGCATCTCTTCCTTAACGCCCACAAACCAGGCGTTCTCTTGATTTCTGAGCCTTCTCTTTATTTCTCTCAGGAAAATCAAGTTTATGCTAAGGCCTGCATCCAGTCTCTGGCATTTATTTCAGAGTGGTGTGTGAGCTAAGGTCATTAAGCACAGGACAGGGAAGGTCTGCCTGCAGCTGCCTGGAACCAGCGCGGTCCGAATGCGGACTGAGGAATTCCATTTCTCCTGCCCCATCCCCCGACCCCCGCCGGGCTCCACCCGGGGCCACAGCCCGCCCGAGTCTGGGCGCCTGGGTTAGGACCCCGGAGCCCTGCGCCCTGCCCTAGAAAATGCCACCCACCCCGGCCCGATTCCTTCTTCCCACTGGGAACGTTTCTGCCACTCTTCTCTCTCTCAGCGACACTCATGTCCCCTTCCCACATTCTCTCACCTCCCCCTCCCTCCCGGTGGCCAACACTGACGTCTATCAAGGGTGAAATGATGGAAACTATATTCATGGGCATGATTTCCATTAAATATCAATTAACCTGGGAGCCTCAACCAGGCATGCAGTGCGTCAAGGGTAAATGTACATCTCATTTCCACAAGGCCTGCTCGGCTGGAAAAAGCAGGACTTTGATTCGCTTTGATAAGGTCAGGATTCGGAGGCTGGATTGTGGCTTTTTAATCAAAACCACTTAGCTAGGCCCAAACAAATGCAAGGACCAATCAATCCGTCAACTTCTGTTCCTCCATGGTCAGAAATGAAAAAAAAAAAAAAAAAAAAAAAAAAAAAACCAAAGGCAGTCTCTACTGGGCATTTCCAGGAGCGGTGCTGGTGGAAAGACCGTCTGCTCCGTGGTCTCCTGGGAGTGACCTCCCCGCCTGGTCCCAAGGCTAAGGTTCGGCCGCGCCCCCTCTCTGCGGACCCGGGGGGCCNGCTGGAAAAAGCAGGACTTTGATTCGCTTTGATAAGGTCAGGATTCGGAGGCTGGATTGTGGCTTTTTAATCAAAACCACTTAGCTAGGCCCAAATACTTGCGAGGACCAATCAATCCGTCAACTTCTGATCCTCAATGATAAGAAATGAAAAAAAAAAAAAAAAAAAAAAAAAAAAAGCCACAGCCAGTCTCTACTGGGCAGATCCAGGAGCGGGGCTGGAGGAGAGACCGTCTGCTCCGTGGTCTCCTGGGAGTGACCTCCCCGCCTGGTCCCAAGGCTAAGGTTCGGCCGCGCCCCCTCTCTGCGGACCCGGGGGGCCCCCTCGCGAGCCCTTGGCAGTGCGGCTTTATGGGCCCCCTTTAAGGCTGGCGGAGGCATCCCGGGACCGGCGTGCGGCGTCCCGTCCGGCGCAGGGGCCGCTTCGCCGCCGCCGGGATCCCTCCGCGCGGTTATCTCGCCCCCCATCTCGCTCCCTCTCCTCGCAGTGGCGGGGCGCGAAAATGCCTCGCCGGCGCGCACCGGGGCGGCAGCCTCGGCGGCGGCGGCGACAGCGCTGGGAGGGGGCGGCGGGGGGAGGGCCGAGGTGAGAGGTGGCACCGGGCAGAGGGTGTGTTCTCTTTCCGTCTCCCTGCAGAGCGGGGGCTCGGCCGCCCCAGCCTGAGCGTCTCCCCCGTGGGCCGCGCGCACTCTTGGGTTTTTTTTCCTCCCTCGTCCCCGGTGCGCTAGGGCCGCCTGGAGCCGGAGCGGAAACTGGGGGCCCGCGAGGCAGGTCGCCCGGGCGTCGGCGCTTCCATTGCGGCCCAGCAAGGCGCGCGCCGGCCAGGAGAGGCCCGCGGGGCGGCGGCGGCGGCGGCTGCGGCGGCACCGCGCGGGGGCGGGCGAGGCCGCGCGGCCCGCGAGGGAGGCGGCGCGAGGCCGAGACGGAGGCGCGAGAGCCGGGCATGAGCGGCCGGCGGCCGGACGGTCGAGTCTGAGCGGGGCTGGGGGAAGCGCTCGCCGGGTGACGAGGCCCGGCGGTCCCCGCGGGCTCGAGTGAAGCCGCCCCAGAGGCCCCCGCGGCGGGCGCGACCGAGCTGAGGCGCGCCCCTCACCGGCTCCACGCCGCCGCCGCCGGCCGCCGCCCCGATGAGCTCGTACTTCGTGAACCCGCTGTACTCCAAGTACAAGGCGGCGGCCGCGGCGGCGGCGGCGGCGGCGGCGGCCGCGGCGGGCGAGGCCATCAATCCCACTTACTACGACTGTCATTTCGCGCCCGAGGTCAGCGGCCGCCACGCCGCCGCCCTGCAGCTCTATGGCAACAGCGCCGCCGGCTTCCCGCACGCGCCCCCGCACCCGCACCCGCACCCATCACCGCCGCCCGGCTGCGGCGGAGGGGGCGGCCCGGGGCCCGGCCAGGACTACTTCCACGCCGGCGCGGGCAGCCCGAGCGCTGCTTACCAGGCCGCCCCACCTCCTCCTCCTCCGCACCCTCCGCCTCCGCCGCCGCCTCCCCCCTGCGGCGGGATTGCCTGTCACGGGGAGCCCGCGAAGTTTTACGGATACGATAACTTACAGAGACAGCCGATTTTTACGACCCAGCAAGAGGCCGAGCTGGTACAATATCCTGACTGTAAATCGTCCAGTGGTAATATTGGCGAGGACCCAGACCACTTAAATCAGAGCTCGTCTCCTTCTCAAATGTTTCCCTGGATGAGACCACAAGGTTGGGATGCACTTATTTTTTTTTTTTTTTTTTTAAGGAGGGGAGAAAGGGAGAAATCTGCTTTCATCTCACGTTCTAGCTTTAAAACTCCCCTGTCCTTTCCCTCTCCCCCTCTTTTTCCTTCTGGTGTAGCCAATGTGGCTCTTGTACATAAACTAATACAGACTTTTAAAAAGTGTGTAAAGATGGGGACAGAATAATTGTGAAGAGCTTGTCTCTGCCTCTCTTGCCCGCACATCCTCTATCTGTATGAGACTTAAAGACCACTGTGTATTTCACCTCTTAAGCCCGGTCCAGAAAACTCCAACAGCATTCAGAGAAATCAACCATTTAAAAAAAAAAAAAAAAAAAACGTTGATTTTCCTCCCCTTTTTGTTGTTGTTGTTGTTGTTTTTTAATCAGCAGCTCCTGGTAGACGGAGAGGAAGACAAACCTACAGTCGCTTCCAAACCCTAGAGTTGGAAAAGGAATTCCTTTTTAACCCTTATCTGACCAGGAAGAGAAGAATCGAGGTCTCCCACACTCTGGCCCTCACGGAGAGACAGGTAAAGATCTGGTTCCAGAACAGGAGAATGAAATGGAAAAAGGAGAACAATAAAGACAAGTTTCCTGCGTCCCGGCCGGAGGCAAAGGATGGAGACCCCAAAAAGGAAGGGCTGGAGGAAGACCGAGCTGAAGGCCCCGCAAATTAAACTCTACCTTTACACTTTTACCACAGACTATTAAGACTAATGATCAGTATAAGTATATACTGGTGGACACCACCGTTTCTCCCTCTTGTTTTTTTGGGAAAGGACTTTACCTGTGTTTCAGGCTACCTTAATGCCACTGCTCTTGAGCTTTCTGCGCTTTGAAAGGGATTTGGGTGTTTTTAAAGAAAATAGTTTGTAGTATCTATCGCATTGAAGCAGCCTTGAGCTGTCCTATAGAAGGGTAATTTGATACCGACCTTGTAGCTATATTTTTATAATGGTAATTTTTAACGTCTGAGCTGGTGGTTTGCCTCAACAACATAAACTTCCTAATGATCAGCACTAGATGATTGAATATAATGCTTTATTAATCAAACAAGTGCACTTGAACATTTTAAATCTTTATGGTGAGTAAATTAAAAGAAGTTTATTAATAATGTTTTTTTAAAAAATTATGCCTGCAGAATATTTACTTTATTATTTGATTAAATGTATTATTTATATTTTTCTTTCTGCTTTTGTAACGATGGTTCAGGTGTCTTCTGGTTTACTTCCAGAAGGCTTCTTTGAGCATTTTTGTAAATGTTTGTCAGGGAAGAGTCTGGGCCAAATATTAGAAAAGCACATTAGCTGAAGAGTGCAATGTATTGTCCAGGCTGCCGGCTTCCTTAAACTGGGAGAGTGTTGTCCAGTGACAGGAGTTTAAGGATAATGTCAAAGTCGATATTTAGTTGGGCTTCTATAGTCCATACAAATTATGGCCATTGAATAATCTAGAAAATTAATACTTGAAAACTAATCGCAACATTTTCACTAACTATTCATTCTGGCAAGTGGCCTTGCTTTCGTTTTGAACCCCCTCTTGTAATGGCCTGGGATTTGAACCCCCCACACACTTGTAATGGCCTGGGATTTCTAGGTCTCGATGTTCTGTGTTTCTGCCTTTTCAAGTAGGTGCCATATTTATTGTATTCTTGTGCACTGCTCCTGTGCTTGCTCCTGTGTTGTAAGCCAGCTTGCTGTGTTCATCTCAGATGTTGGTTGGTACGTCCACCCTCTGCTGTTCTTCAGGGAAGCCGTGGCCTCACATATTGGAAATGAGCCCTGAGTGTAAACAGCCGCTCCAGATCATAGCTCCTTAATAAAGAGATGTACCTCCATAAAGAGCAGAGCTGGAGTCTCCAAGCGCCCGCCGAGAACACCATTTTGGCCAGTCACAAACCATGGCCAGGGCTCACATGAAGGGAGTGACTTAGTCAAGCCTTCTATTTTATAAACAAATGGGTATGGGTTATATACTTCCCAACCTGTTTGATGGTGGTGGTGGTAGTGGTCATGGTGGTATGGAGGCCTCCTAGAGTGAGCTAACTATCCACACTTGTTTCATTAAATAATTCTGGCATCATACTGTGACAGCTTTGAACTTCAAAAGGATTCAAGTCAAGTCATAGGCCTGAGGACCCAGAGTCCAGGTTGCACCACAGCTTAATTCCAAAGAGTCCTAGTTGAAGCAGGGGTTTGACATCTATTATTAACAGGATATCCATTTCCCATTTGAGGCTGTTCATGCAGCTGCTTTTTTATACGGGGTGGGGGTGGGGGTAGAGAAAAGAAGGGAAGGAAAGGAGAACTACAAATAAATATTTCTCATGGGGGAAAATGGCAATACGTTAGACATTGAGTTGTGGCTGCATTTTCTAGCCACATTTACTTTTATGGGTGTGGTTTTTGTTTTATTGTTAATTTCCAGACTGGTTTCTATTACATCAGTAAGAAAAGAAGGTTCTTTAGCTTTGCACCGGGTTCACGGCCAGGTGTTAGTGGGTGGTTTGTCTGCTATCTTGTGGATAGCAGTAGGATTGGTACTGGCTGGGTTAAAGGCAAGTCACCACCTGACTCTCCACCCAGGGAAGAGGCCATGGCTGTGACATTTGTCAACCTAAGCCGGAAAGCCGATTTAAGTCAGGAGTGGCCAAGGCTTAAACATTTGTACAGAGCAGACAGCTGCAAAGGCCAGTGTTGGATTTGGGGATGTTTTGGGGGGGGATGTTTTGCTCTTGTGCACTGCATAAACCAATCGCCCTCTGTGTTAGCTGGAACAGAGAGCAAGGACGCCTCAGGCTGAGAGCCCAGCTGAAAAACAGCCTTAGGCATAAGCTACCTGAAGACCAGCACTGGCTAAACTCCAACTGTTTTTGTTTTAAGGAACTCTTTAAACGTTGCTATCTCTGGGGCTGGAAAGATTGCACAGCAGTTAAGAGCACTTGTTGCTCTTGCAGAATACCAGGGTTTCAGTTCTCAGCATCCATGTGGTGACTCACAACCATGCACAACAAGTCTAGTTCCAGGAAATGGAATGTGGTGCACTTGCATGCTGCCAAAACATTTCTACACATAGAATAAAAATCAATAAATGTAAAAATTGGTATCTCCAACTCAAGAATGCCCCCCCCATATCACTCTTCAAACTAGAACTTGACAAGCTTCAACTAGGGAAAGGACCTACTGAGTGAGTGAGTGGGGATAGAGATCAAGGATAGAAAATGAGGTAAAAGTGCCATTTGACATTCTGGCAGACTTTGCAGCTCTGAAAATGCACCTTTATTTAGGTCCACACTGGGCCCTAAACCATAGATTCACACATACAGAAAATGTTGATAATAAATGTAAAAACGAACGTTTGTTTCTGCAGCTACCAAAGAGCATAGGTTTCCAAATAAAGACCTTGAGGAATTACCCTCCCCCATTCCTCTCTTCCTTTCGTCAAGGTTGGACCCCCTACGCCCCCCCCAATGCTGTCTCAGTGGAGAGGGACTAGTGGGGGAGCAGGCAAGGTATCTCTCTGGTTGGCTCAGCTCTGTAAAGAGTGAAGCACTGCAGCAAGAAAATAACTTTTTTTTTTTTTTGCTGCACAAATTTACATAAACCTTCAGAGACCTTGTAAAACCAGGTGGAGCTTTTCTATCCTAAAGGGAGACCTAGAGAAGTCTGTGTAATTCCACAAAAATCAAGAGCCCCTCAATGTGAACACTGGCTAAAAGAAAAAAGCCTTCTGAGTGACTAGACAACACAGGAGCCACAAAGACAAAAAGAGGGTGTGATTGTTCCTCCTTTTTAGAGCAAAGTCGGTTCAAGGATACCATTTTCACAGTCATATTGCTTGCCTCTGCACAGCAGACAAACAGCACAACATGGCTGCCTCTCTCTGCAGTCTCTTCCCATCCCTCATTTCCCCAGGCTGAGAAGGCAAGGGATAAGCTCTGCTTTTATTTGGATAGAGGGCAGATAATACAGAGGCAAATTGAGATTAGTTTTTAGAATGTTTTAGAATTGAACAGTCTCTTTACCCACTTCCATGTGTATAGACCAGGGAATAAACACCAGCTTGCCCATCTCTGTGTGTAATAACATACTGTTTAATTCTCTGCATAAGAATTTACATCTAGCGTCTGTCCTCCATATCTTTGGTGTTTGCTGAATCCTTGGGTGTCTAGAGGTGGAAAGGGGAAGAGAGAAAAAAACATTTTAATGGATCAGCAAAATTAGGGCCCACTGGCCTTTTCAAGAATTAAGAATTTTGCTGACAGATGGTGGCAGAAACCCTTTAATTAAAATTATCCAAGTTCATCAGAACTTTCTCTTAGGATACAAATGACCTGCACAAAAGTGTGCTATGCATCAGTTCATCTCCACTAGTAACTTACAGCGAATAAAGACGTTTCTGGTAGAGAGCTCCAACATCTCATGTGGATACTTAAAAACACCTTGCTAGACTGTTCTGAAAATGACTGAGCATGAAGGTGGTCCCTGTCAGGCAGGCTCTGGTCGCAGTGCCCGTGAGAGGACCCTGCAATACCTTTGACTTTCAATTGGATCTCCCCAGAGAACTTCCCACTGACAATACAGAGGTGATAAGACTCCAATCTTTGAGGAAATTTTTTCCCTAGATTGTTCTTTTAAAGAACAGATAAAACTCTTTTCCTTTCCAGAGCTGCATTGAGCATTTTTCAGTGGTCAAACATGGGGGCCAGGGGCTGAAATGATTGAAGAAAAAGCACAGAGGACTAGTACTAACTGCCCCAATAAGCAAGAATTGATCGGAGCACCTAAAGTGAGGGGTTTGGGGGGGGGTGTGTTCGTTTCTGTGGCAACAGATTAAAAGCCCAATCGTGAGTGCTCAAAATAGTATTTCAGAGAGGTAGACAAGTATCCCAAACCATTCACAGCCTTTGGGATGAGTGGTTGCTCCCCACCACAGAAACCCGCAGGAGGCGGGAGGGACCCTAATTTAGGTTGGAACCAAGAGGCAAATGAATGTGCTCTCTTGGCCTAAGCAGCCCCGTTTTCTGGGTAAAGTATTGGGATGTGGCTTTCCTGAAATGAGCGGATAAAAACCGAGAGTGCCTGGCTTTCCTTCTGGACAAGTGTTTTTGTAAGGGAGAGGAAAAGAGTAGACAAGTGACCCACGTGGGGGGGGGGGGAAGACGTGGGACTGGGGGAGGCGCTGGGGGATGACATCCCCAGAGCTTAAGCACTGCCTGGTCTCATTTCCCTCCCACATGGCGGCCAATTGCACAGATGGTTTGAGCCAAACAAAACCAAAAATGCCCAGTAATTCCTAGAAAAGGTGGTGTGTGTGTGTGTGTGTGTGTGTGTGTGTGTGTGTGTGTGTGTG
>NC_034592.1:60748197-60769872 GCF_900095145.1 Mus pahari
GTGTGTGTGTGTGTGTGTGTGTGTGTGTGTGTGTGTGTGAGAGAGAGAGAGAGAGAGAGAGAGAGAGAGAGAGAGAGAGAGAGAGAGAGACGGGGACACAGAGACAAGGTAGAGACAGAGCGAGAGAGAACTGACACATACAGAACAGAGAGAGAACAGAGAGAGAACAGAGGGAGGAAAGAGATTCCGAAGAGAAAGAAATAGAAAAGAAGATAAAAAGAGGAGGGGTAGTAAGGAGAGAGAGAGAGAGAGAGAGAGAGAGAGAGAGAGAGAGAGAGAGAGAGAGGAGAGAGGAGAGAGAAGAGAGAAGAGAGAAGAGGAAAAACATGGCGCTCGCGAGCTGTATGTGCAAAATCCGCAAGGAATTGCAGTAAATTCCTTTTTGTTTGAAGAAAATTTACAACTTGGTAATAGACCTTTTTATGACCTATTTGCGGTCGTCATTGGCTGCGGCTGGTCATGTGCAGGCGCCGCTCGCCTTCACGGCCTTTTTCCTGATTTCCCAGGCGAATTTGCCCCCGCATTCTGCTTTCCCAGAGCCTCACCCCCTCTTTTTCTAACCTTTGTCTCTGCAGAGGTGGGCTCTAGTCGCCGGCTGCGGGATCGCGTGGTCCGCAGCGGCCTGGGCTCCCGCCACGACTCCGTGGCAGCTCGCCCCGGGTCGCGATCGCCGCCGCTTCCAGAACCGGCGGGGAGCCCGGAAGGAGCCCGGGGCGCCGAGCCACCCGCCGCCTCTCACACTCCAGCGGGGAGCCGACCGCCTGCTTCGACCCAGGCCCCCGCGCTTCCCACCCGTTCCCTTCAGCAACATGAGCCCAAACATGCCGAGGATGGTGAGCGCAGTCCGGCAGCGCCGGATGGATTCCAGCCACCGTCCGGGCCGACCGCCCGCAGCTCGGCACCCTCCGGGTAAGAGCCACCCTGCTGGCGCAGGAGCTGCCCGCGCCACCGCCTTGGGCAATGGGTGCCACTTCCCCAGCTCCCTGCATTATTCAAGAACCTGGGGATCGCTCTCTGCATCCCCGTCCCTCATGTACGTCCCTTGGGGATCGAGGTAGGGTCCTGCTAGGCTCAAAAGTGCATAGGGGACTCCTTCGTGTCCCCCACCCCACCCCCCAGAGATCCCTTGACTTGGAGATCCCGAGCCCCCCTCCCCCAATCCGCCCTGGGAAGAAGAATGTGAAAATGGTTTCTGGACTCCTTAGCTTGGCTGGGGCTGGGGGCGGGGGGGGGTTCAGTAAAGGTTTTGTATGGTATAGAATACTGTGTTTCTGTGGTTTGAGGGTGGTCGGAGCTACCCTAGGTTAACAGGTGTTTTTTGAGGGTTGGGTCGTGGGTGGGGGTGGGGCGACTTCGGTGTATTCAGGATGTCTTTCATGGGTGAGGCCAATTTTTAGGATCTATATTTTATTGGGCCTTGTGTATAAAGACGCTTTAGTTATTTAAAAACGTTTCTCTAATTCTTAAAGGGAAAATGGTAATAATAACCCAAGCTAGGCTCCTCCTGCATCCGATAATGTGTCAGGTGAATTTGGACTATTTTATGGTCACAAAATGGATGTTTGCTATGGGAAGTAATGTCAGAAAATCTGGTACAGGTTTTAGGATAAACCCAATAGATATTTGAGAAATGTGAGGCATTTCTGCGTTCAAACATCGCGTGTGTTTCTCATTTGTCAGAGTAATGAAAGAGTAGATCTTGTTGATTTCCAAATGCGTTGTGGTTTTTTTTTTTTTTCATTTTCCAATAAACACTATACTGAAATATTTCCCTTACTTCGAAACTACTGAACCAAACACACAGAAAAAAAGAAAAAGAAAATCTTTGCAGAACATAATGTTGTTTTACTCCCCAAAATTTTGGATGGTATTTGACGATGCTCTTTGAAACCCCTATTTCCTGTTCCTTCAGGAACACATAGGGAAACATTGAAACCTTAGACAATCTGCCGCATTGCGCATGAGACTGCATATGGCGGTGGGCCATAGTCCCCAACGTGCTTATCGATAAATCCTTATTGTTTGTCCAGATATTCCAATATAACAGGGTTGGCTGTACAAATACTTGTGAACAATAGGTGATATGTTTGTAGAAAGGTGTTTTTGGTAATTAAGGATGGAATCACTCTCATTTCAAAATGGAGGACCAGTTGATGTCTGCAGAATTGTTCTGGGTCAGTAACTCCGAGGGCTCACTATCTCTGGAGTAGGTTTGTGTTTCTTGTTTTATTTTTATTCGGAGCGTCTGAATCTTGTAAGCAGTTCCCTATTACACATGGATGACGCTGAAATCATCCTCTGATAGTAAGAGGAAGCATTCCCTTTGGAAAAACAAGCTCCTTGACTGAGACCATAGACCCTTCAGCTAGCGAGGTCCATTGAAGTTGGGTGGGGCTCCAAGACTTGATGGCCTGAGTCTGGGTGGGGCTGGGGGTGGACTTGGAGTTCTGAGGCTGGGTGGGGCTGGGGTGGACCGAATGCTCGGCTGGCCAAGTTGTAGGTTTGGGGTTTCAGCTGCTTTTTCCTGGGTTTGGTGGCCCAGTGTGTTTCCCGTGACGGAGGAAGGTGATGCCGAGTGCAAACATGGAGGATGTAGGGTATCTTTGTAAGCCTCGTGGTGATATTCAAAGCTTATTGGAAAGAAATGGTTGGTTGCCACTTGAGAAATAAATGTTTGGGAAGTCGCACATTTTCTCTATAAGGAAAGGCTAAGAGGCTGACACCGCCATAACTGCCTTCATTGTCTCTGTGAACCTAACAACAAAAAATAAACAAAAAAAGAAAGAAAGAAAACAGGAGAGAAAAAAGAAACGAAATTTAAAGATTATTCGGAGCCTAAGAGCTTAAAGGTTTGTGGGCAAAACTTCCAGCGTCCTGGGTCCAAACCTCTATTTATAGACTGGGGAGCCAATGTCCTGGCCTTGGTTTCTTCTTGGGTGAACACAAGAGCTGGGAGTGCAGTCTCTGGAAAGGCTAGGAAATAAAGCAAAGTTCGCTATTACAAACATAGCCAAGAAAACTGGCTGAAAACCAACCGTCTTTTTCCTATCATATCTTTCTACTAATACGTATATTTTGCCAGAATTCTGTTCTCTGAGCCCAAGAGACAGGGGAAACCGGAACAAAGACAGTATTTCACCCTGGGCTGGCAGGCAGCTGTTAGAGGTGTTTACGGCCTTGTCGCAGTGCAGCGGCGGCCAGTGAGGGTTTTCGGGGGCACAGGAAGCTGTGGAGAAGCAACCAAGATCTCGGAATTCCGATTTAAATCCAATTTAGGTGCACTTTTTCGGAAATGATAAAAATAGATACCATTGTTTCAAAGGAAAGTATCTCCTAGACTTGATAGCTTTGTAAAACTAGAGGAGAAATTATGCTCTCTAAACCCAGGGTGGTGTTCTCCCTGTACATTAACAGATGACATGGAGAAGCTGCACCCCATATGCGAAAATTCTGATTCAAAGACAACACTGAGTGTCCACGAGCAACATGGAGATTTTGTTGATTTGATGGAACCAGACTAGCAAACTACAAAGAGTGGTTTGAAGCATTAATTCAGATTTTCCTGCAAAAGAAAGCTACGTGTTCCCTGCCTCTTTTAGGTAGGAACAGCCAGGCGCTGGAGTGGTGCGTGGTGGATCCCAGGGCACTGTGCACGAGGCAGCATCGCTCAGAGCCTCCGCAGTGCGGGGCTGCGCACGCCCAGCGCATGTGCAGTGAAATAGCCCAGCCCAGGGATTGACCCAGCACTGCACAGACTGGGGGAGGGAGCGATAGGAGGAGATAACCAGATCCATTACCCCTTCCTTAGGATTTGCTGCTCACCTTTTCTTCCAGTCTTTCATCTAAAGAAAGCCACTACTTTACCCTTGACTACAATTACTTTCAATCTTAGACTGAAACCACCCCACCCTAATGTGTCTGTACAGTAGAAATAGGTTGCAAATATGAGCTAGTAGTGAGTAAAATTTTTTTCTTTTCCGGGTGTACACACACACACACACACACACACACTCACACAGGACCCTCAGAAATACATAATTTCTTTTTTCCAGAGTGGCACTGACGCTCTGGAAAAAGGCCTTTCTTCCTGGTGCCCGTTCAAACTGACAAACTTTGGGACGATCATTCTCGGATCTTGTAATGTACACCAGCACAGCAGATTCTAAAGCTCAGGCTCAGCAGAGAGCAGTCAGATAAATAAATAAACAAACAAACTGGAGGGATTTTCCTCCTGCCTCACCTAATCAACGAGAGATGTTCACTTCTGGGTCACAGGCTTGTTGTCTGAGCTGGGGGTGGGGCTGTAAGAGGTAGCCTCAAGGACTTTTGGACTCCTTTTTGCCTCTCCAGTGGACGTGGCAGGACCAACTTCTGATGCCCCAGGAAGGAAGTGCCTAGTTTTCTAGGGCTGGTGGTGTGTGCCTTTTCGGCTGTCTGGAGCTTTGTCCAGGAGGAGGCGCTGTAGGACAAGCGTCTCGCTGTCTTCGCCGATGCTGCAGATGCCCTGGGTGGGAGGGGAATGGGAGGACACAAGAGCCACCCGTTCCTCTGCCCCGCCTTCCACCTCAGCTCGCTTAGCGTGCGTGGCATCAGACAAGGGTGGGTGGTGTGGTCACTTATCCGCCAGCTGCCCTCAACCAGGCATCTCTGAGGTCCCTGGAGCCTGAAAACTGATGCCGGGGTGAAAGGCCATCTTGTTTCCCTCGCCGACCCAGAGGGGGCGTTATTTCCTCATTCTGTTCTCTAGGAACAGGCGACCAGATTTTGTGGTAGAGCAAGCTGTTCCTAAATCCCAGGGCCCCAGTGAGAAGCAGCACCCCTTTAAACAGCTTCAGCTCCTGCCTTTCACTTGTCCTTAGTTCCTTAGTACCCAGAACAGGCAGCTCGGGAAAGCACAGATGGGAACCCCTTTCTAGCAAGACGACTGACCTCCTCCTGCTAATTTAGAACAGGGTCTGGGCCCTGTGACACATTTCTGACTCTCTGAAAGTTTGAGGCAATACCACCCTGCACTCCACAGCTTGCAGATCAGACTGGTGTGTGGACTTCTGTCCCCAACACTCCTGCCTCACCACTGTGCTCAGTGCAGGCCTACTGTGTGCTTTGCTGGCTGGTCTCCGTTCAAAGGTGACGTGGCCTCAACTCACCCAGCCTCACTGATCCTCTGTTGTCCCCTAGCAATGTCCCCCTCTTCGTTAATTTAGGGCAATGATTCTCAGGGGTCTGTGTGAGCCCAAATGTCTGGATAAATGAGGTTTCTAGGTTCCATGCCACACACCCTGAATTCCAATGTCAAGAAGCAGTGTCCAGGCATCCTAAAAACACTCTCCCCAAGGCAATGAGGATATGTACTTAGGTTGAAGAGCCCTGAGTTGAGGGTGTCTCCTGCTTAGCTCTGAGTTCCTTCTTTGTCTACACTGGGCATACCCAGAACCCCTGGTATTACAATCATGACTATCTGGTTTTTGTCTTTTTTTTTTTTTAAAGTTACCACACTATAGGGGAGTAATTTCTTCCAGTTTATGGATGAAATTACAAGGTCTATGCATTCCTCATGCTGGGTTTTGCAAGCGCCAAGAGCAGGTTCTAAGTTAAGTTCAGGCTTAATTGGGTTCAAATTCAAACCCTTCACTTACTTGATGATTAGACTTCGGTGAGCAGGACAATATCTTTGAGCTTGTTTCTTTCTTTGCAAGTAGGAATAGAAAGAGTATCATCAAGAGTTCTTATGAGGACCTTACTTTTTTAGCGATAGGATGTCATTATGTTACCAGACTGGTCTTGGACTTATGGCAATCCTTCTGTTCTAGTCCCCAGGGTACCATGGGGTGTAAGCCCACCACACATGTCTTGGTTTTTACTTCTATGTTACTTTTGTATTGAGCACAATACTAACCATGTTGAGTATACTTATTAGCTAAGTACTTAAAACAGTGCTTCGGCACATAAACATTTAACACTCGACCCTTAATGGTATTGGCCCTGCTTTCTCATAAGTAAGACCTTGGCTTTTCCAGGCAAAAGAAACTAGCTTATTTTCTCACTAAATCCTTGAGCTCTATAGAGGATAAAAGAGACCTAAATTGGACATGATGGTCCATGCCTATAGTCCCTACACTAAGGAAGCTGCAGCTTAAGGGATCAGCATTTGAATTTGAGGCCAGCCTAGGCTTCATATGGAGTTCAAACCCAGCCTAGACTACTCAGCAAGTCCCTATCTCAATGAAACAACACAATAAAATAAATCTTGGTCAGGTCTCATTGGAAATGGCCTCTCAGATCTCAGTGTATAGTCCCTACACACATCAAAGCTCCACCCAGGAGGAAAGCTCTCTTGGTGCCCTAACAGGTGGCCTTACACTCCAGTAGGTATGTTTTGAACTTCTTGGGAGGGCTTGCAGTCTCTCCTAAGCTCACTGTCAGCTCCTCTAGTCCCTTCCAGCATCACCCTGTTGTCCTGTCAGCCACACCCACCCATAGGGCCATTCTTGTACAGTCCCAGGGGGCATCTTACTCCCCTGGAATGTGAATGGGATGGAGTAAGAAAGGAAAAAGTCAGGCCCCTCTCCCTAGCTTAATCTGCCGGAACCCTATGATTTAGGCATCATGGCTATGGCTAAACCCAAGTCCTAACTTGGGCAAGAGTAGTGACAAAGTGTGCTTTTGGAAAGACCTATCCTTCAAGTTTTCCAAGGTCCTTCCATTTCCTTGAAAGAAACAAACAAAAATTTGGAGATAGGACCCTGTTGCGAAGCTCAAACTTGTCACAAACTGTCAATCATCCTGCCTCAGCCTCCCCTCCCCCCGCCCGCCATGTGAGGGTTGGTTGTAGGCATGTAGGCCTCTGCTCTTGGTTGAGATTCTTCTCTCTTATGCAGAATTTCATGAACACCACCACTTCATGTAATGCACAAACGTGTGTACACTCCCTGAGACCAGGTTCCCACCTCTTCAGCTCTGGATCCCACCACCATTTTCCAGGCTACATCTCTTGACTACACCTGAGTACAATCTGAGAGCTACAATCTGAGTCTGTGTCAGGTTATCCTGAAAACATGCAGAGTTGCTTCTCCCACCAGTTTGTGCCTTGTGAGGTTCTGGCTATAGCCTAAGGGAGCAATGCCACAGGCCTTCCACTTCCCATGCCATCTAGACCAGCCAGTCCCCTCAAGCACTTGGAATCCTCTTCTTGGAACCACTAAAGCCTGTTCTAGCCTCTGACCCCAAGTCAGACATCCTGCCTCCAGGCCCTTTTCCACCATGAAAGGTTCTTTTATCCTTTAGGATCTTCCTTTCCTTACAGAGGACTCTAAACTAGTAAGTAGCTCCATTGAGAGGAACCTCAGTAGCAGCACCAGGACGGAATCACATTTCTCGATTGTTTGGAAATCCCTGTTCAGTTCTTCTCTGGCTCTAACCCTAGCCTCCTGTGTACTGAAGCACAAGTCCTGGACAGACTCCTTGCTCAATGTGTCTCTGGCCAGAGATTCAACCAAGGCTTCATTCACCCTATCTGTCCCTGCTTGTGCAAACATTTAGCTTGAGGTTCAGCATCCTATCTGGGCAACAGGCCTCTTACTGAGCCAACATTAGCATGAGTTTCTTTAGGGTGTCCTGAAGGTTGACCTGTACTGAGTCTGAAATATCTGATGCTGTCTTCTGGGACTCCTTCCCTCTCTCCTTCCTGGAAGCATCTGGGTTGGGGAAGTCTTACAGGGGACCTTATATCGTAGAAGGCCACTGGGAAGAAAGTCTCAGGATTGGCTCTAACTAAATGAGAAGAGGCAATGCCCAGGTCCTAGTTTACTGGGAAACTAATTTCTTACAGGGTTTTCTTTTTCTTTTTCTCCTTTTCCTTTTTGATGCTGGCTGTTGTTGTTGGTTTTCTGTTTGTTTGTTTTTGTTGGTTTATCTTATTTTGTTTTGTTTTTCTTTTCTCGAGACAGGGCTTCTCTTTGTAGCCCTGGCTGTCCTGGAAACTCATCAGGCTACCCTTGAACTCACAAGAGATTCACCTGCCTCTGCCTCCCAAGTCCTGGGATGAAAGGCCTGCACCACCACTGCCCAGCTTCCTTACAGATTTTACAGGAGGGCCACCCTCTTTTCTCCCTTCCTTGTTGACTGGAACAACTACCAACATTCAAAGTCCTTGGGAGCCAGAATTTTGGCTGGGGCTCAGAGTTTGGGCACTTGTCTAGCATTCCCAAGTTCCTACTGGGAGTTGCAATTACTGGGGGTTGGGGTGGGGAAGCCCTGGGGAACCTGAAGCACATTAGTACAAAGACTTTCCCACTGATGCTCAAATTCTCTCTGTCAGATCCCCATTCTCTTTCATTCACAAAACCTAAGCCACTGGAGGTGTGATGAAACAACAAGGGATGGAGGAAGATGCATACTTGCTTCTTAATCACTTTGTCTTTGAGCTTTAAGATCAGAAAACAAGAATGTCTGCCTCAGTGTATTTCTCCCCTCTCCCCCATTTTCTCACACCTGATCTGCTTTCCTGTCACTCCTTTAAACACCCAGAGTAGGCTTCAACTTCCTGTGGAACCTATGTTTGCAAGCATGTCTCAGGCATCATTCTTCATCACTTCTCATCCATAAAACGTAACTACTGGTTGCCAGCCAGATACCGGGCGGGCACTGTTATCCATCCACCATGTCTCAAGGCTTGTCTTTAACTGGCTCTTGACTCCTCACAAAGGATTCATCACAATGGCTTGGAAAGTCAGCTACCCTTTGATTCATCTTAAAAATGAAAACTTTTCTCCATGCCCTGGGGTTCCTTATCCCTTTCAGGTGATTAGCAAGGATTCATTTCAAAATTGCTCATCCAGTGCTACCAAAAAGCAGTTATTGAAGTATTAATTATCTCTACTCATTACTTTAAGAATATGCCACCGATTGGTGTAACAAAACAAAACCCACAAAAGTCTTTCTACATGGCTGATGGGATTTTTTTTTTTTTAAGGGTCAGATGGAATAAAAGGTTGCCCTAGTGTCTGAAAAACCCCCTGTTTTCTGGCTAATGAGAGTCAAATCAGGAAGTGGGTTTGCAAATGGCTGGAAATTAGCATGCAAAGAGATCTTTATACGAAGAATCTTCTGGACTGTGTGGGGTTTCTAATAGGAACGGTAGTAAGTGCATTTGATTTATAAATCAAATGTATGTGTGTGAGTTTGTAAGTGTGTGTGAGTGTGTGTGTGTGTGTTTTACAAATCTGTGCAGCACATTCATTATTTTATCAGAGTAGTAAAGAAAATCACACATTTTCACAAGGTTTGTGGCACCTCTGTAGGGCCACTGGAGAGTGATGGGGGCCAATTCTCTTCTTATTTGTGCTTCTTCTCTCGGAAGGCGGGGGGACTTCCTGCCATTCCCCACTCCCATCTCTCATGTCTCCCTCAAGCAGAGATAGCCACATTCTCTGTGTGCAGTGTCCAGCCCTTTTCCTGGATTGCTCAGCAGGACAGACAGAGCTAGTCCTACACTTCTTTCTTAGTCTCTCCCTGTGATGGGGGCCACCAGTGGGGAGGGGTTACTGAGGAGCCCACTCAGATGTGGGCCGTCAGGGACCCTTGAGCACTTCGCTAAATGACTTGGGCACACAGTGGGGTTGTGCACATCTGACTTCCTGGGCTCAGGGTCTTTAAGCCTCCTGTGCTTCCTCACACCCCGCACCCAGCCCCTTCACACCAGGGCTGTTTTATTGCTTTATAACCTTTAGAGCCTTACTTGCCAGAGTCCGGTGGGGCCTATTCTCCACTTTCTCACTTCACCAAACCTCAAGTCTTGCTGTTTTAAGCAGTTTGGTCACTTGCAAAGGCTTCTCTTTTCAGATCTAAGCAAATTATAAAAACCCCTAGGCATGTGGCAATCTTCAACTTTCACCAAGCCCCATCCACAACAATACAGAGGACACTAAGTGTTAATCCCAGCTGCTTCCCCACCCCCAAGGCCACCCAGCCTCTCCCCTGGCCACTCTTCCCTATTGAATCAAGCAAAATCTCAAATAATTTCCAACTTTTGCGATAAGCAAGTAAGAAGTGGCCTTTGTCTTTCCTGCTTACCACATCGAATGCTAGAAAATGATTGAAATAAAGGCGTTGATGGTACTCACAGTAGATGCAGCCCAAGAGTCATAGGACAAGCCTACCAACCAGCCTTGTCCAAATAGCACTATCCCCCAATTTAAACAGCTTTCTCTGAAAAGATGCAAGTTGAAAAGCCTGGGGTATTGATATGAATATGACCTCTCTCGCATTCTGGATATTTGGAACTATTTAAATCCAAGGGAACAGTTGCAGTGAACCTTTATTTAGTGAATAAAAGTTTAAAGCCAAAGGTTATTTATGGTTCTGTAGAGAAGGGACCTGAGTGGCTATTTACAAGCACGTGATTCCAATAAACTTTGTTTTATGGCTTGAGAGTTGACAAGCCAAAATATAATTCCCACCATAAATTAGGTTAAGAGCATACAAGTGCAGATGCTTGGCTCCTGTAGCAGCGATAGGCAAGTGAGAGACTCCAGCCAGCACCCGCCCCGGGCTCAGGAGACAGCTTTACTCTAAGCTTCCCTACCAACGAGAAAAGGAACACAGTAAGTCAGTCATTACTTTGTCCACAATAACTCTAGAGTTGTGGGGCAGGGGGTCTGAGCCCAGCCTTCTCTACTTGGGGAAAGCCTATCTATCGAAGTTAGTTTTAATTTTAGCCTAAACTTAACTTAATAAATTGAGTAGTCATCTTGGCGTTTCCCTCTCCTTTGTATACCTGGAAAGTTGAAGAGTGAGGGCTTCTACCCACAAAGCAGAACGTACACTCACCTCTCAGTAGTGGAGCAACAACTTTAAAAGTGGAAGAAAGCAATGATGGGGGTGGGGACAAGAGGGGAGGTGTGTGGAGATGAGTTACCTCTGAGGTAGCTCAGAGCGGGGGTTTTTTTTTTTTTTTTTTTTTTTTTTTTTTTTTTNTTCTGTTCCTAGAAGACTAAAAACTTGAAGATGGACATGAGTGCCCGAGGAACCACTGTTCTGTTTGATCGGTCTGTAGGTTCTCCTTCAGGTATGTTTAAAAAAAAAAAAATTAATGTCAAACTGATAGAATGAGATCATGTTTTAGACCATTCTATAAGATCTAGATCATTTTCCTTTAAACACATCAATTTCCCTTTCTGGTTATCTTTTGGGTTCTCGTTTCCCCTCGGAAGGAAATGACTGTTTTGAATTGGAGACATGGAGAAAAAAAAAAAAAAAGTATTTCCCTGTCTGCCATGCCCCCTCTTTGAGGAGAATGCAGGTTTGGTCGCTGGGATGGAATTCGATACCAACCTGAAACTGGAAAAGGAGGTCTGGACTGTTCCCAGAGGGAGCAGAATTGGGGTCGGGGACAAATAGAATGTCTGCAGGCTCTCACCAGTGGGCTCGCACCCATCCGCCCCGCACCAGAAGGAAATGCACAAAGGCCTATTTTCTGACTTCCCATTTCCCCCATGGGGAAACCCTGCCTCAGGCAGTCTGAGTCAGGCCGTATAACTGGTAGGGTTATGCCCAAGGGTGCGAGAAGTAGGGTAGGTGACCAGGACAAACTCCCATAGCCCTTAGCTCTGCCTTTGAGGATGCTATCAAAGGAGAACTTTGTGCAGTTCCCGAAGGCGAAGGCGGTCACCAGAAGCAAGGAGTTCTAGGTATGGGTGGAATGTCTGGGCCTTGTCACGTTCTGCATGTCGCCTATGTATGCTTTATTGTCCTGTGAAATTTGAGTGACCCCACTTTCATTGCAACAGGTTTTGGAGCGTCAGGGAGAACCAGGGAGAACCACTGTAAGTACCTTCCCTTTTCTTCCGAGGACCGAGGAGGAAGGTCCGCGCCAGCGGGAGGTGGGAGGGTTACGGAGTAGCGCTGCCTCCCCAGGCCAAAACGGACTCGCTTGGGGGAGGGATGGAAGCTCCAGGCTGACCCTTTGGAAAGTATTTCTGGGGCCTAGTTCACAGTCACCTGCTCGAGTAAACGCACTGCAGGGGATCGCCCTTGTCTTCCCGGACCTCTCTGGACCATACAGGCCTTTTGCCAGGCTTCTCTGGCTTGCACAGGTGCAGCAGACTTGCAGCTAATTAGCAACCCACCCTATCAACGAACTGAACTTCTGGCGGGCCAGCATCCACAACTGCTAGAATTGACCCAATCAACACCAAGGCAGTCCAGCCATTTATTCTCTCTGCCCAGGCTATCTCAGCCTTCTCTTGCTGTATATAGGTTTTAATTTAAAATTTGATTTATTACAAACAAAAACAAACATATAACCCTTGATGTGTTCAATTGGCCTGCTTCCAGGAAGGGCTACAACTTCTGAGCTTATGTGGACATTCCTCTCCTGTCCCTTTCTGGGTCCTAGTTTCACTGGTGTGAGTCCTAGTTTGGGATACCGGGTGATCAAGAAGAGTACATTCTCTTTCACCTCTGTGTCTCCTTAGCTGCAGTTAAAGAATTTCTACTCTACTCCAGAGTCCAATGGAATTGGGTGGGCTCAGACGCAGGGACTCCAGTTCTTTGGCTCTGAAGTTTGAAGCTGAGAATGCTGGTGACATCTTCTGGATGTCATTAGAAGGGTTGGCACTAGAAGGAGAGTCAAGGAAATAGTAGAGGCTTGCCACTCACTGCAAACCACAGGTAGTTTAACTTTAATGGAACAGTAACAGATTGGTAAGGGCCACGGGGACCAGGCATCCTCCCTCTCTTATGAGATGTCTTCCCTTCCTGGTCAGAGAAGCTGAGAAGCTGGGCTCAGGGCCAGGTTTCTTTGCTGGGCCCCTGGTGAGGCTGAGCTAACAGGGAAGTGAAGACCTTCGCAGCTCGTAGTTCCTTCTATGAACCAGGCCTGCATGCACACAGTGAACCAGGCTCCATGATGAAAAATATGGATCCCCCAGACTTTCTCTGGCCTTGCCCCTGCCTTCTTCCTTGGCACCCTTGGCTGTGAGGGCTCATCTCTGCCGAGACTGCTTGCTTGCATACCCGAATCTGGCGCCTTGTAGCTGCCCACAACACAAAAAGCCAAGAGATCAAAAGCATTTGTATGGGCAGTTGAGAGGGAGGTGAATATTTAACGCTTTTGTTCATCAATAACTTGTTGGCTTTGACCTGTCTGAACAAGTCGAGCAATAAGGTGAAATGCAGGTCACAATGTCTAACAAATATGAAAATGTGTGAACTCATCTTGGTCCTCACTCAACTCATCGGACTTCCCCAATTTGTCTGGATAAAGCTGAGGTAGGCCCAGTGTCCCCAGAAAGGCCTGTCAATGTGTCCATGGGTGAAAGGGTTGGCATTAGGAGAAATACGGGGAGACTCTTTAAACAAACGGATTTTAACCCTCTTTTTTAGAATCGACACCTGGGAAATCCTTGCAAAATAGTGGAAGTGAAAGATGGTAGGAAGGCGTGGAAGAGCAAAGTACAGAGTCAAAGTGAGCACCTAATTTTGCCAGATATGATGAGGGGAGTCTCCCTGCCCCACCCCATCAAAATCAAGGCATGGGGCTTGAAAGTGATTTTTCAAATTATACAGGAAGAGATCAAAACAATACTTAGAAATGTGGACATCTTCAATCTGTTATCAGGCATCCACAAGCTCGGCCCAGGCCAGGGCATCCCTCTGCCCCTGAAATCAGTCCAGCCCCAGAGTGCATCTGTGCTCTTGATGCCATGAATTGAGGGGCAAGCCCAGGACAGCAGAGGCGCTGGGGCGGCGAAATTTGTGAACTTTTGTACTCTTCTGTGCTGCTGTCGGCAAAGCAAAAATAATGAAACTTTGTGATATGTTTGTAAATGATTTCGAATGACCCCTCGCCCTGCCCTTCACCATTAGCTCGGCAGTCTCAGCCCAGGGAGGCTCGGTGGCCGCAAACAGCGCCTGCCTCCGGGTCTGCAGCAGCAGTAACAGCAGCAGCAGAAGCAGCAGCAGCGGGATCCGAAAGTCCGGCGGGGCTGAGGGCCCAGGAAGGTAAATGCTCAAATTCTAGGAGGACTAGCTGTGACCACTAACTTGGCTTAGGTTTTGGTGAAGAATATTCCTTTTGCCTTTTTCAAAACTCCCTTTCTGCTGCTGAGGGCCTTTGCTTCTTTTTGGGAAATACCACTTGATAAGGGGGCGGGAGATTTGGATTCTGAGAAGGGGCAATTAAGCCGCCATCTCTGGGGTGATAAAAATTCCCCTTCTTTTCTTTCTTTCTTTCTTTCTTTCTTTCTTTCTTTCTTTCTTTCTTTCTTTCTTTTTTTTTTAAGAAGAAGGTGGTCCTGGTTGCCCAGCTACTTGGTAGCCCCCATCCTGGCAAGAGGACGAGGGAACTCATTGCTGTAGCGAGCAGCAATACTTAGAAATGCGCGGAGCCTACCTGCACCATCTCTGAAAGCCAGGCTTGGGGAGTTCCTGGTGGCTGTGTTGAAGAGATCAGGTCTGGCGGCTGCCTGAAAGTCTGCTCTGGGTAGGACCCGAGGTTGTAACGTTGTCTATATATACCCTGTAGAACCGAATTTGTGTGGTACCCACATAGTCACAGATTCGATTCTAGGGGAATATATGGTCGATGCAAAAACTTCATATATCTCCGACATGGCCAGAGACTGAGGCGCGGAGAGTACTGGCAGCCGAGCCGGCAAGCCACCTCTTTCTTTTTCATTACCTTAGACTCCAGGATGATCGACTTTGCCTGGTGAAATTGTACAGCCTTTTCCTGGAGAAACTCCTATAGTTATTCCAGTAGGTGCTCAAGTGGTCGCCTGAGTGTAAAGCAAGAGGGCCAGGTTTCAGGGTATTAGAGAGTGAGGTGAAGGGCCAGCAAGCTTCAGCAGGAGCCCTGCCCTGAAGGAGCATGAGACACAAAGGTACCCTAATGGGGCTCACCTGCCCTTGTGTGGGAAGAAGACAAACTGAAAAATAGGCCATTGGAGACCGTTGGGGTACATTTAGGCAAGGTTAAGGTCCCCCTCCCCACCATCCCAACCTGACTCAACCCCTCAGCCACAAGACCCAGAACTGTGAGGGCCTCCTGCCATACCAGAAAGATCCAACTTCAACTAGAAACATCCCACCCTGGGCATTGGCAGAAAAGCATAGTGGTTACTCATTGCCTAACTCAATTCAGGTCCGCCAGATTCTGGTAACTTTTGGGTGACCCTGATGAAGACAAAGCCAGGACAGGTCTTTGTATGTCAGAGTCCAGGACTCCTGCCAGCTGGCCGGGCAGGCTGCCTGCCTAGGACTCTACCCAACTCGGAGGCCACATTGCCCACATTCATTCTTCCTTATTTTGCACCCCCATAGAAGAATTCACTCTTCTTTGAACTATGTCCATTCTGGGGGCTGCTTCAGGCGATGGTGAGTGAGGAGGGCATGGGAGGTTAGCAAAGTCAGTGGAAGACAAAAGCCGAGATTACCTGTCGGAAATTGGGACCCTGGGGATAGAATCAGAACTCTATTAGCATCTGTCAGGGACTCTCAAATGTGGCATGGCAAGTCACTTGATTACACGTATGTTATTTAGTTAAATTTGTGAAAATTATGAGATGCTCACCAACCCGGTGATAAACATGCTCTCTTCCTATTGGCTGGCCTGGTCACATGGCCGC
This sequence comes from Mus pahari, assembly GCF_900095145.1. NCBI lineage: Eukaryota > Metazoa > Chordata > Mammalia > Rodentia > Muridae > Mus > Mus pahari. The sequence continues at coordinate 60,763,824 of NC_034592.1, forward strand.
CCAACTTTATTCAGTTGACAGCAAGTAGGAGGGCCCAATGGAAGGAGAAAAAAGACAACACGAGAAAAATTAGTATTTTCTACCTTCTGAAATTAATGGCCATGAGTTCGTATATGGTGAACTCTAAGTACGTGGACCCCAAGTTTCCTCCGTGCGAGGAATATTTGCAGGGTGGCTACCTAGGCGAGCAGGGAGCCGACTACTACGGCAGCGGTGCACAGGGCGCCGACTTCCAGCCCTCGGGGCTCTACCCACGGCCCGACTTCGGCGAGCAACCCTTCGGAGGCGGCGGGCCCGGGCCTGGCTCAGCGCTGCCCGCGCGGGGTCACGGACAGGAGCCGAGCGGCCCGGGAAGTCACTACGGTGCCCCTGGAGAGCCGTGCCCAGCGCCCCCGCCTGCGCCCTTGCCTAGCGCTCGGGCCTGCAGCCAGCCCGCCGGCCCCAAGCAGCCGCCCCCCGGGACAGCACTCAAGCAGCCCGCTGTGGTCTACCCGTGGATGAAGAAGGTGCACGTGAATTCGGGTAAGGAGCGGGACAGAGACCTCAGAGCCCTCCCCCACCACTCCTTGCATCTTTTGGCCTGCACCCCCCCAGGGGTTGCGAATGGGTGGGGGCTTGTGCAGCTTCCTTGGGCGCCGCAATTACTCTCTCCATAAATTTTTATAGCTGAGGGAGCAGGCCGGGACCATGTGGCTGGCTGCTTGGCTGTGGGCGCAAAAGGGGGTGGGGATGGGGATGGGGTGGGGGGAGGACTCCATTTCCACAGCAGAGGGAACGCAGAGCAAAACAAGGACCTTTCCAAAATGCTGGAGATCCCGAGCTCTTGGTGGGCCAGGGACAAGAACCTTTGAGGAGGATCTGTGAGCGTGGGGAGTCTGTGCATGGAAGGGTTTGGGTGGGAGTGTGTGTATGTTTAGGGAGAGGGCGGGAGGGAGGAAGCTGGCCAGCTTGGAGCACAGGGGGGGCCCGAGGGCTGCGAGACGCGCCAGGAAGTGAGGGCAGAGGCAAGCCTGGGGCCTAACTAGTGGCCGGGCTCTGACCTGGCTGTCCTGTCTGTTTTGTCTCATAGTGAACCCCAACTACACCGGCGGGGAGCCCAAGCGCTCCCGGACGGCCTACACCAGACAGCAAGTCCTAGAACTGGAAAAGGAATTTCATTTTAACAGGTATCTGACCAGGCGCCGTCGGATTGAAATCGCTCACACCTTGTGTCTGTCTGAGCGCCAGATCAAGATCTGGTTCCAGAACCGGAGGATGAAGTGGAAAAAAGACCACAAACTGCCCAATACCAAGGGCAGGTCTTCTTCCTCATCTTCCTGCTCCTCTTCAGCTGCCCCGGGCCAGCATTTGCAGCCAATGGCCAAGGACCACCATACGGACCTGACGACCTTATAGAAGTGGGGACCCTGGGCCCATCCCTTCTTGCACTCCAGGTTGAGGCGAAGCTGCGGGTGCAGGCGGGGCCTGCTGTCACCTCACTAGGCTCTAAGGTACTGTGGGGGTGGACCTGGGACCTGCAGGCCGCCCTCGGACTAGGTTACCTTCCTGCCCGAGGGCAGCCCCCTCCCTAAAGTGGGGAAGGGTGGGAGGGTGGGCGGGCTTCTTTAAGTAGATTATCATATGGCAGGAGCTACTGAGAACGTAAACCCTTGGCGAGTCATTAAACTCCTGAAAATCTCTGCTGGTGGATTTTGAATTTGCAAATGAAGGTTGGAGGCTTTACCCCAGTGGGAACCGAGATGGTCTCCTCCACACCACCCCCTTGAGGGAGCTGTGTGGCTTAGTAACTGTGGGGGAGTTGAGGCACTACCCGATGCTAGGTGCTTTCAGTGCAAGCAGGAGAGGCTGAGTCAGAGACCCAGAACTTCCTGGATTATCTATAGAATTTCTTCTGTGATTAAAAAAAAAGAAATTGTCTGCTCCCAGTGGCCCATGCCCAAAGAAATAAATCCAAGAAGGAAGTGGAAACGGGTTATTTTATGTTTAGATTATATTTGCTTAAATATTTATTTGTTCGGGGAATGGACTGCAGAAAATAACCGACACCTGCGTGCCAAAAACCTTAGAATGGTGAATAATAGACTTAAGCTTCAGGGGACTGGATTAGAAAGCTGTGGACTCCTTTCTGGCCCTATTCGGGATTTTGAGCTCCTCCCTCCTAAACCACCCACCCTGGAGATGTGTGGAGGAGGCCCTTAACCCTTCAAGAGGGAAGCTGAGGAGCCAGGAAAAGAGAGTTTTTGAAAATGTGTTTCTGAATGTGCTTCTTCTATAGCACCGTGTTTACAAGCAGTTCCAGGTGGTTGAAAGAAGGGGGTGGGGGAAGAAACAAATGGTCTAATATTTTCTTCTGGGGAAAGAAAACAAAACCTATATGCTCTGGGTCATCAGATAATGTCTGAATTTTCTACTTCAACTAGATTCTAAATGCTCCAACTACCCCCCCCCAAAGCAGCATTTTATAGGATTCAGTGTATGGCCAGTATGGGGGGGGGTGCTGTACAGTAGGGAGAGAGTGGGTAGGTAAGGAAGTCTTATTTTTAACTAATAGACTCTAGAAGCCCACAGAAGTTGATCTTAAAGGGATTTCCCTTGAAGTCTTTTTTTTAAGAGACATTAATTAGAAGCAGAAATTGTAAGCTCTGAAAGTTTTCAGGCCCACTTCTATACCTTGAAGATAGTAACTTCAATCTCAAACAAGAAGATGTTTTAATATTTATTTATTTTTATTCCATGCCAGGGAAAAGCTCAAATCTCATTTTCTTAAAAATGCTAACCCTTAAGGATAAAGAGGATAAGGGTCAAAGGTAATGACAGGGTTTATATAGTCAAATGAAACAATGCTTTGAAAGCTTGAACCCCAGAACTCCAATCAGAAACCCCTGGTTGCAGTTACCCCCCCTGACACACACACACAAAAGTAAGAAATGGAGGAAGGGTGAGCTTAAATTTTAATTCTATGATTCTTGTTGGCAGTATTTCTTTCAGAATTTCAGAACACTTTAGAAAGTTTCAGTGGTCGTTTTTAAACTAGACTTAGGTGGAGAAGGGAAAGGCCTGTTCTTTGGTTCTATGTCTCCTGAGAGCTGAGGGCAGATATTCACTGGAGTCCCTAGGCTGAAATTCTACTCTCTGAAGTGTCTTCCAAGCCTTGGTCTTTTGTATTAGACCCTGGGGAAAGCTCTTTGTTCCTCCTTGGGGTGAGCCTGCCTCTCACACTTGCACATGGCAATACTTGAATATCACCACGTCGGGATATTAAAGATGGATATTCCTGCATTATTTGTGTCATTGTTTCTGTGACAAAAAGCACAGAGTTCATACATAGTTAAGACGTCTTTTTCTGACGCCCTCACGTTGAGAAGCTGAAAAGGTATTTTACTGAAGTTCGGCTAAATTACAGAATCAGGTTCACCCAGAGGGCAAATTTTCTGTTCGATTAGCTGTATTTCAGCCTGGAGGACTGACCTCTAAACCCTTAACCTTTTGGACTCTAACTACCCTTCTCTTCTCTTCCCCCCCCCCTCCCTGTAGCATGGAGGCAGTCTTTGGCGATAGCATTTGAAAAGAGGCGCTATCCTTAGGCCAATTGGAAAATTGTTACTACTCTTTCCTAAAAGGCAAATAAATCTAAGCATACATTGGACCATGTCCTTGGGGCGGGAAGTGTATATTTTCACAATTTTCAACTATGTAGCTGTTATGGAGATGGTTATACTGATTTTTCCCTCTCCTCAGAAGTTCTGGGTACTCATCCAGCTTCAGACCAAATACTACCCCTCCTTCCTCCTGCCCCAAAGAAAAGTCAAAAGTCAAGAGTGTGCTTTCCTGAAGAAAACCCCAGCTTCTCCTCAAGAAGAGCCCCACTACTTTGGAAACTAACTAGAGCTGAGAGACAACTTCTTTGTTTATAAATCTCAGCTCTTCCTCTCAGTTGGGAGGGGTTGTCTTTTGAAATGCTAATGGCGTTTGCATGGCCCGGAGAGCAGTTACTAGTCCTAAAGTCTTATTCTGGCCCTAGTACCCATTTGGGCCCAAAGGAGTGGACCAGGAAAGAGGTGGCCCCTGCCCCAACCCTAGTCACCTAGAGCAGGAAGGTCTCCATCTGGGAAGGTGCTCTAGAGAAAGCAAGCTGTGGAAAGGTTCCAGTGCCCATTTGTTGTTATTTATTTCCAGTTTGTTCTTCCCCAAATATGAGCCAGAAGCATTTGTTTGGGTGTTTTAGGACCTGTGTTGGGGCCCTGCCTGGGGTTGAGGAGTGGGATGTTTGCTGAGGAAAGGACAGTTCGCCTCTGACTCTCATCTCACTTGTCCGGTTACAGCCTTTTGTTGTGAGATGACATTGCCAGTCAGCAGCCCCTTGGAGTCTGCTCACAAAAGATGCTTTTTAAAATAGGACTGACCACGTTTTTGCTGCCACTGATTAAAGTCTTATTTATACTAATTGTTGCCTGTAGTTTTGATGTAATTCATTGATCTATATTTGAAATAATAAAAAGGTGTAGTAAAATCTCCCTCCTGTTTGGTGCCTTGTTAGAGACTCTTTGTTAAGTTTTCTAAAAGCTAACATTCATTATAAACACCTCCTCTTCTTATTTTCTGCAATAAATTGGACACCCATTTATTTGGTGCCTGTGGTGTGAAAGTTAAGTCGCTGATGGTTTAGCAGTTCCACGTGCCCCTTCCACTCCCAATTTGGCTACTATGTTTCATGAGCAGTGGCAAGCCCTGTGCGGGTGGGGTCCAGGCTGCAAGGGGGAGGGCATTATTTGTAGAAAGAGAAGCAACTACTTGGGCTACCTGGGGGCTCCAAATCAGCTTTTGGTCCTGGCCAGTTTTAAGATTTCCTTCAGAGTGGTTATGAGAAATCTTTGCACTCTTCAGAGGCTGGGTGAGAATGCTTTTTCTGGGCCCAGCCAGTACTGGCTGGTGGTTGTTGCTCCAACCTGACCAGGCTGGCCTCCCATATTGGACTCCCACTTTTCTGGGGCTACTGAACCCCAGAAAAGTGTTTCCAACACCTGCCCTCCCTTTCCCCCCCCCCGCATCTCTCTTGCCCCTCAGACAACAATAAACACTCTCTTCTATAAAAAGTACCATGCACTATTTTTATCAAGAGGGCTTTCCCACATCTTGGCCTCAGCTTTGAAGAGGGGGCCAAGATAGGAGTTCCAAAACAGATAGGGGGTGTCTTGCTGGAGACAGGAAATAAGCAGGATGCATAAAGTAGGACATATGTCCTTAATATATGGAAGGGCTCGCCCCAGACGCGTGGACATGTGTATTTATAAGTGTGCAGACAGAAGTTTAAATATTCAGACACATTTTATGATTGTCCTCTGCCCGTCTTCTGGTTAATGGCTCCTCCTGTGCCCACCAATACATCAATACCGCTGTGAGTATTGAATCACCGGCAGGGATGAGGAAGAAGCGAGTCCATAGCTAAGCCCGTTGAGTACAGTACAGTAAATCGGACCCTCGGCAGACGGCGCCATGTTGGGGAGCCCTCCCTGCCCCCCACTCCAGGATGGGAGGCCGGGGGCTCGGCAGCAGTCAGGGGAGGGCCGCTCATAACCCGGAGAATTTTCAAAGTGCGAGGAAGATGATAAGAATAGATTTCTACAAGTCGCGACCACGTGATTGGCGAAATAATTAATTCAGCACGTCCCTTAAGAAACACGGAGTCGTCATTAATCTGCCACGCAAAGGGCTCTCTCCGACTTGGAAAGTGCAGGGATCCCGAGAACACGGCCCGCCGAGGGGGGCCCCCTGCGCCCGCAGACCCGGGCGCCGAGCGCGGGCCCGCAGGTAAATATTTGGGCGACTTTTATTTCATCAGATTTCAATCCTTAATGAACTTAGCTGTCAGAGCCGCTGACAAATAGTTGCCTTTGCTTCTCTGGTTTGGAACAGCGCGCCGGTCAGAAGTTGTTAGTGGCTTGGATGGTGACCTTTGGTTCAGCGAAGCTTTGCACTTATGAAAAATTACTAGGGGCGGCCGAGTGTGTGTGTGTGTGTGTGTGTGTGTGTGTGTGAGAGAGAGAGAGAG
>NC_034592.1:60770017-60787457 GCF_900095145.1 Mus pahari
AAAAAAAAAAAAAAAAAAAAAAAAAAAAGCCCCGGCCCTCTTTTCAAGCTAGGCTCGTAAATTTTTCTTTGCGTCATAATAGAAGGCTATAAAATCGAGTTGAAATTTTACCCCAGGCAGGTTTTAACCAACAGATAATGATTCCAAGCTACTTCTCTTTGCTCTCCGCCTTCCCCACCCCAAGCTCAGCTGCTGGTCGCCCCAGCGAGCAGTTTCTCTTCGCTTCCTCTTTAGTTTTGTATTTGTAATTTTTTCTTTTTCTTTTTTCTTTCTTTCTTTCTTTTTCTTTTTCTTTCTTTCTTTCTTTCTTTCTTTCTTTCTTTCTTTCTTTCTTTCTTTCTTTTTTTTTTTTTTGAATATCTAACAATCCCAAGTCGGAGCAGCGCAGGCAAAGGGAAGCCTCCGAGGAAGAGGAGGCTGCGGCCAGCTGCAAAAGCCATAGGGTCTCTTGCTCCCATGTTGGCTTCTGTTTCCCCTCACTCCGAGAAGATTTGACTTCCCAAACGTGCCTTTGCTTCTGTTCTACCCCACTCCAGCAAGCTCTGTCCCTGGGGTGGGGGCAAGTAGCAAACATTCTCTTCCTTTAGCTGCAAGCTCCGTCCTGGGTGTCTCAGCAGACAGTCTTTTCAAATGCCTCCTTACCCGCCTCCCAACATCTGTGCTTTGCCTCCATTGACTTTGAGAAGGACTTCGGCAAGCAGGAACTGTCTCTGTGTGGTGGTTGTTTAGGGTTGTGTTTTATTTATTTATTTATTTATTTATTTATTTATTTTTGGTGTGTATATATTTCTAGTCAGGACAGCAACAGTTTCCCCCGTTATGAATTATACATCCAAACAATAACACATTAATTCAATTATTCAAAGATGACAAATGTTTATGTGCTTAGCAAGTGACTCCTGCACGCAGATTCCGGGTGCTCTCTCTGTTTGCGTTTTTCTCAATGAGAATCGTTGCCCCTCTCACCCCACCCACTTCAATCCGCTCAGACATCCCCTTGTAGACTCAGAAAGGAACCCACAAAAAGGCTCCCCGGCTTCACTAGAAGCTGGGCATCCAACAGCCTCCAAAGGCCCGGCTTGGCGGGCACAGGCCCGGGCTATTTTATCAGTGTGACAATTGCCGGGGTTGGTGTGATAAATCATCGTAAGTAATTCCTGAAAGGGTGTGAGGCTGTTGGGGGCCGGGCGAGGACTGTAAATCTTTCCGGTTTATTGCTCTATGAACATATGCTCCGATTGAAGAAGGCTTAGATCCTTTCCTGGAGACAAATTCCCGCAAAGCAGCCCCCCTCTTTGGCAGGGGATTAACACTTGCCGGGGGCCCGCAAGCACAGCCCCTGGCTGGAGGCTTGGAGGCGGGGTCCTCTGAATGGGGGTGGAGTGGGGGCAGCCTACAGTCCCTTGCGACAAGCACCCCAAGTGGGCCTGATCCTTGACTGGGGCAGGTGAACAAAAAGGAAGGAATTCCCTGACAAGTTTGGGATCTGAGTCCAGTGACTCTTGCTTTGGGACCTGCCGACTTCTCTACATTGAAGATTCAGAACCTTTTTTCCTCCCCCGACTCCTGGGGTCATTCATGTCTTTGTGGCACTTTTTTTCTTAGGAGGGTAGGAGGCCGTACAATCGGGCATTAACTCCATGGCAGAACCGTTTTTTTTTTTTTTAAAAAAAGCTCAGAAAACCAAATTCGGAGTTTCCCATAGTGTGAGAGTCTATGGTGAGGGTGGGAGGTTAGGAGCTCGCTATAGTCCAGGAATGAACCCTGGCCTAGATTCTCTTAACTCTTCTTCCCACATGCAGGATATCTACCGCAAATCTTTTCTAGCCACTTGCAGAGTGGTGAAATCCTGTTCTGATACAGTCATTTTAACATAGAAATCTCCTTATCCCAGGTAAGGCCGTTTCAGTAGCCTCCCTTGTCCTCTTTGGAGATACCGCAGGAAGCGGGGAGCTGCAGCTTGGCTGCTGCTTGGCCTGCGGGATCCCGTTGGCTCTGAGCTGATCTGGAATCACACAGGTCAAGGTGGGCAGGGACTCCTCACCCAAGCGGCTCCAGACCCCAAAGGACTTGGGTGGAGTGCTCGGGACTCCGAGAAAGGAGATCACAGCGAGTCCTGCCCTGCTGCTAGGCGATTTTTTTTTTCCTGGCTCAGAAGTGGCAGCTTGCCTGCTGAGTCTGCGAACCCCAGCCAGCGCCCCCAATGACAGTCGGTGGTGGCAAGGTGACAAGCTAGAGTTGAGAACCAGCGGGCCCCACCTTAAGGCAAGAGCGGGTGCTGTGACCCAACTTAAGTGCTGGGCAGGTTGTGGGGATTGTACGGTATCAGCCTAGGCGGACTGGCAGGGCATCTTGTCTAGGTGCATGCAGATGTGAAAGTACAGGGCGCTGAGGAGTCCGAGACTTCTGTTCCGTAGCCCTGTTCCAGAAAGGCTTTTAAGAAGCAACCTTTAAAATGTCTAATCCACTGGTAGGTCTGGCAGAAGGCCGGGTCGGGGTCAGAGGTCTTTGCCCGGAGAGATTTTCAAGCCTCCATCCCACTGCATTGGGCCAGGCTGTGGCTGCGCTGATCCCAAGCTTCAAGGACCGAGCCTTTCCTTTTTTTCACCCTCCGGTGTCTGCTCCGGGGGAAGGCGCCTGGGTCCCAAGCTTCCTGCGCCCCTCCTCCCAGCCCCCAGGCCTGGCTGAGCTCTTGGGCTGGATGGCGTGAAAGTTTCAGCCTCAATCAGTACAATCTTCCCTCGGGGTCACGTGAACAAATATGCTCGCATTTGAAGGCAGCGTCTGTATTTCCCGACTATGAGGGGGTTTCCGGGGCTCTCTCCAAATTCAGAAAGAACCACGTTCCGAAAGCAAAACAAACCCCGAGCTCTGGGGGGCCTGGGAGGGCTGGGCAGGAACCCAGGAGTGGGTGGGGGAGCCAGTGGCCGCCGCTCTGGGCCTGGGAGCGGACCGGCGGGCGGGTGGACCGACCAGCGAGCAGCGCAGGCGAAGCCAGCTTGGGGACTACGAACTCGTTCCTCCAGCGTTTATTGGTAGTTGAACCTCAGCCTGGTTCCGTTCTACCGGGAATTCCGTGTGCTCTGGTATATGGCCGAGTCTGCAAGCGCGCAAGACCAGGGTTGGGACACTGTTGTCTGCAGACAAAGGGGGAAGGCTAGCTCTGCCCCCCACTGGCGCCCACTCTGAGACCGAGGACACCAGGTTTATGATAAATTGGGATCCAGGTAAGCAATTGCATGACAAAATGGAAATCTTTGGGCACAGGGCTGCTTGCTGCCCTGAGCGGGATACTAAATATGATTTATTTTGTGTAATCTGTGATCTTGATTATTGCCAATTGGTGAGGCAGCCCGCAGACCTACATACACTTCTATATATACATTGAGGACGGTGATTAATCCTAACGAGGTGCGCTTTTATGGGGACATTCCCCGCCTACAAAAGGTTAAGAGGACACTACCTTACCAGGCTTAGAGGGTGGCCGGCAGCATTGGTGGGTGGGGGGTGTTTAGCAGCTTGAGGAATAGGTTTGTTAAGCGGACTAGGGGCTGGAGTTAGTATTTTGAGGGTAAATGTGTAGTTATGAGAATGGACTGAAAATGGAATGAATAAAAAGAGACTTTTTTTTTTACACTGTCACTGCCAAAGTAAGATGGAACATCATATTAATTCTGTATCTTGGGCTGCTGGGCTGGGTGCAGGAGGGTTGATTTATCCATATTTAAATTAAACCGTGTGGCTAGGCAGCTCCCTGTATTGTTCTGGGAACCACCTCTATACACTCTTGCTGTTAGCTTCCTATGTTCCCCCATAGGAGTTAAAAGGTATCAGAAATTAAAGACCCCCCCCAAACTACCCTGAGGAGTTTGAGAGGGTTCCCCAGTGTATCAGTAGCATTGGGTTTGGCTGTTTCAATGATGAACAGGTTTAGTGTTTCTGGGTCCTTCTCACCAAATAACCCTACGTGTTGAAAGCTAAATCATATTGGTTCCTGCATTCCTCATATCCTTTGTTGACTTGTTCCTCGTGGCTTCAGGCTAGACGTGTAGAAGACAAATATCACAGGTCTTTCCCCCAACCAAGGCAAGCTTGAGTGACCCTGTAAGCAGAAGTGGGCCGAATCTACTGGACTACCCCAGAGACTGGAACCCCAAAGGAGGAGGAGAAGCACTGTCTAAATTTAAGTTGGGACAGTCCCCAGTGGGAGGAGGACTGAGTTCCAAAGTCTTAACCATCAAAGGGAGCAGGAAAAGTTGTTTTGTCAATCAGCTGCACTGGGCTCCATCAGAATTTGAAGTCGGTGGACATTTTTTTTTTTTTTCTCATTGCCTCGGAGCTGCAAGCCTGCCAGCTTAGTCAGCTGAATCCAATTACTGCAAGCAGCATTTCATTTGGCCCCATGGAGCACTCACTTATAACTTCCCCGAAATTTTCAATAATCCCCACTAAGGCTCTACTCTGGCCCTATCCTGAAGAGTTTTCCCTGGGTACTGCTGGTGGGTGGGGTATGGGGGTATGTCTGGAGTCAGATCTTCCCCGACAGCTAGCGGACAAGAGTCCCTTCTGCTTCTGAAGTTTCTGGCTGTGAAAAGTGTGTTGGAACTCAGGCTCCGGGTTCAGACCACGACTGGGGGCACTCAAAAGCCAAAATTAGGCGAGTCCTGCATGGCTTGAAGCAGGGCAGGGCAAAAAAAGCAGAAGAGAGCTGGAGGGGGGTGTTTTGCTTGTGACCCAACTGACTTGGGATCCTTTCCCCTTTCCCCTTCCCAAGACCCCTGTACCCAGAGCTCAGAGAGCACCCCTCACCATAAAAAGCCCAGGCACGAACTTACCGGGTTCCTCAGAGCCTGGAAAGCAAAATTTAGCTAGATGCGTTGGGACTGCGAGGCTCTTCTTCTCAGGGAGTGATCCTACTTCTAAAGAAACCTTCTAAAAAATAAGTAAAAATGATCAAGCTGCGCAGGTTGATGTCTGCCCATGCGATTATATTATATAAAATGGTCTGGGCACTGAAGCCACCGGTTTGAGCATCCTGATAACCCCTGTACCTACACTGTGTCACCCTTGGGGGCCCAGCCAAGAGGGTTGGAGTGTAGAAAGCAGACAAATGAGGACCCTTCCCTAACACAGGTCATCTTGGGAAGCTGAAGTTGGGCGAAGTTAGGAGTCCTACCGGGCTGGGATCTCTCTGAGGCGCTTCCGTTGGGTGTTCATTAAGAGGTGACTTATTGCAGCATGAGCCAAAGGTCACTTCAAAGGCTTATGGCTATGCTCTCTAGTCTTTAGAAGCTCCCTGGACGCTTTGTGTGGGGTTTTCCCGGGCGCAGTTTAGTGTTTGCAAACTACTGAGTCGACAAATTGCACAGGGCAGATGCAAGAGAGAGACTGCCTCTCCCTCCTTTCACCTGACCAGAGGCCTGCGCACGCTGAGCAGCCGCAGTGGGGAGCGGTTTGGCTCGGTCGCAGTTTGGGGTTGGAGATGGGAAGGTTGTTGGTTTCTGACTCGGTTTATAGTCCCGACCCTGAACTGAGCAGCCCTGGCCCAGAATGGAGTGGGTATTCTCCAGGAAAGCTAGCTGAGCTAGAGATATAAGGTGCAAATCAGGATATAGCTAGAGCCGAATTCCAGGTTTACCTAACTCCCGGTTTACCAAACTCCCCGTTTACCCGGGCCCTGAGGAGGCAGCCGCAGTAACATCAACCCAGGTGCCCCTGCACATCTACCCTCCTTTCCAGTCCCTCTAACCTGTAAGCTTCCTCCCACCTTCTTTCAGGGCTTCTCTGAGAGGGCTGACCCACTTGGCTCACCCCCTGGTCCTTTCCTCATGACCAGGTTCTCTCTCCTCTCCCCCATCCAGCCAAAGACTTTTGCCCTCAAGCTCCCCTGGATCCAACTGTGTCTTCATTCTGCTGGGGCCAAAGCGTCTGGAATAGCTGCAGGCACCACATACAATGGTCACATTGATTATGACACCCTTAAAGGGGGTAAAGGCTCTCCTGGTATGTTTGTAAGGCAGAACCGGCTGTTACTGAGTTTTCCATTTTGTTCCAGATCTGCTTCCGCAGAATACCAAAGAAAACTGAAGAGCCTACAAAAAGTGTTAGAAATAAAATTCAAGACAATACACATGCAATATTGTGGTGAGTGGGGGTGATTTAAATAAAGAAATAAATAATTTGCTCTACATTTACATGCCCACCCCCCACCCCCACCCCCTTAACTCAAGGTAGCCATCAAGACATAAAACAAAGGGTGGCTTTGAAGTGGATCACCTCAGTGTAAACTGCCGCCTGTTACATGAGAACCGATCATCGGCCTTCAAATTTATGGCGCTTTAATAGAGTGCGTCCGCTGTCTTAAATGCGGGGTATGTTACAGTACTGAGTTATCCCGGCTAAACAGGAGTGATTTAGAATGGGCGTCCTGGGCTTCCCAAAGGACAGAAGAGGCTCAGGCTGAGGGGTCGGGAGAAGGTGGGCCTTCAATTCTCTTCTCAGCAAACCCACTGAAGACTGGTTTTCCAGAAGTAGCAAAGCCATCAGAGCAAAGAGTGCCACCGCTCCGTTCTACTGAATTAACAAGAATGCCCAGTAAAAGTCGCAGCCTCCGGGATGAGATCCGTGGGTTATTGGGAGACCCGGGTTAGACAAAAATAGGGAGTGGAGGTTAGACCAACTTAAACCTCCAAGAATTTTAAGAAAAACTGACACAAGCAGTGTCCCATCACCTCCCACTTCTGCCACCCAAGACTGGCACCGACTGACGGTGGCAGTACGCTATTCACTACCACAGCAGCAGCGCTAGACACAGCCAAAGACTGTGGCCTCCCTCCCAGCCCAAGCCTTCCTCTCCGGCGGCCTTCCCGTGGCCGCCGCGGGCGAGCGAGCGAGCGAGCGAGCAAACGCCTGGCATCCATCGAGCCTCCTAGAGTCCGAGACCAGGCAGGCAGCAGGTCTGTGGTCCTCGGCCGGGCTTGCAAGATCCTCTTTTTCCAGCTCTGGCTGCCGAGCACAGCTGCTACTAGGCCAGGCTGGCGCCGGCCACTTTATATAATCCCGCAGCTCGCACGCAGGGTGTGTAAACGGGAAAAGTGCGGAGTAGGGGATTCTTTTGCTGTGCTGCCTCCTACGCGGAGCCTGCTTTCCACTTCTGAAAAGTGCCGGGCCTTGGGAAGTGTTTTTCTTTTCATTCCTTACTGAAGCGTTTACTGCTGCCGTGGTCACAGTCATAAATTTTGTTACAAACCACAATGACAGGTGCATTGATATGCACCGTGAGAGCTCCAGCTGCTTAATAACCCTGTCCCCTGGCCGCTGTGAGCGCCTTTTATTTATTCGGTATCATATTAGGTATTGATCTGGGCAGAATTAAGTGCAGCGAGCAAGTATCAGGACTCCGGTGCTTCTGAGGCTAGGCCAGCTGGGCGGGCCGGCAGGGCTGGAGAGAGAGAGGTGGGAGCTCTGAGAGGGTGCCTGGCCTTCCTTCCGGTTGGAAACCATGTGGCCCTGTCTTGGGGCCTGCCTTTAGGCCTCCAAATTGAGTTGGGTAACTTCCGGGGACTTTGGAAAATGACTAGCCTGTCTGTTTGGCGACTCTTCCCTAAGAGGTCCAGGGGTACTCCGGGATACTATATACTGAGTGGCTGCACAGTTCCATTCCTTGGGCTGGAGTTTGGGTGGGGGCTGAATGGCCAGATGGGGAGGAGGAGGAGGAGGAGGAGGAGGANAAGAAGGTGAAGAGGAGGAAGAAGAGGAGGAAGAGGAGGAGGAGAAGAAGGGAGGAGAGGAGGAAGAGGAGAGGAAAAGGAGGAGGAGGAAGAGGGGAGGAGGAGGAGGAAGAAGAAGAAGAAGAAGAAGAAGAAGAAGAAGAAGAAGAAGAAGAAGAAGAAGAAGAAGAAGAAGAAAAAGAACTAAGGGGAAGGAGAGAGGGCAAAGGAGGACTACTCCAAAACAAGAAGTCCTGATCATCTGCCCCTCCCCCAACTACCCCCCCCCCCAGCATTTGGGTCTTGGTGCTCAAATGAGCAAAGGTACCAAAGGGTGAGAAAAGAAAGCCTTAAAGGGGGGGGGGTGATGGAAAAGATGAGCCACTGAACAGTTGACCATTGTCCAAATGATTTATGACCCAGTCCTGCTTTTTAGGTTCAAGCAGAGTTCACAAGGAGTAGGGATTTCTGGAAAGAAATAAACTGGGTTTTTTTTTTTTCCAGTTTTGTAACAATATTCTCAGGTCACCATGCTTTGGAAGAGGGACTTCTTTAGGGTTCTGTCTGGTGGGTGTTGCAAAGACTTTTTATTTTTCTTCCCCCAAAGAGAACAACACAGTTACTACCCTTGCCTGTACAGAAATGGACATTAGGCCATGAAGCAGGTCTGGAAATTCCTTAAGACAGTGTAAACAGGCAGGAGATGACTCTGGTTGTGTGCTCTAGCTGTACCTCTGAGTCTTTTTACATAGAGAGTTTTCTATATGGACACGCCACATAGCAAAAACAATATGCAAAGTCATCTGTTCCACAAGCTTGTTTAGTTCCTCAAGAATCTATTTTGATGGGACTGGTCCACCATTAAAGACAAACTTGGTCAACAAGGAGGCAGGAGGGGGATGTTTTGCTTCCACAGTTGTCAAGGAATGACAAAGCAGCAGCAAATTCTGGTGGTCTCAGAAGCCTGACCATTTAAACACCCAGAAGTAAGCAGGAGCCCTGAAAAGCCTTAGAATTTAGCAAGCCAGCACACCAGGTTGTTTGGCCTGGGGCAAACATATAAATATTAGTCACAGACTGAGGATTTAACTGTCCATTTGCTATTTGGTAATTCTAGCAGTCAGAGATTGGCATTGAAAACTAATCAAATGAATTAGTCTAGCTTTGTTAGGTAGATATCTTAACTGCACACATTTATACATTACTGCAGCCCACTGAGAAGGGCCCTGTCTCGCATCAAGATAAATGACATATTTACTTATATTTTAAAACAAAATGGGGAACAATACTACCAAACAAAGGCTAATTTGGAGAGTTCTTGTACTTGGTTGGGTGAAAATACAGGGGGAAATTAATGCAGAACTCTTTTGGTTCCTGTGTTTAAATTCAATTTGCAGAAGTTTCATGATAGGTTCTCTCATGATGATGGGAGCCAGGGAGAGTTTTTGGAAAGAAACTTTGCCTGAAAGATGAGATCAAGAATTAAAACCAGATAGCTGACCAGTGAGTTTTCTTTATCAAACAGACAAAAGTGATTGAATGATATTAGTTATACATTAACTCCTCAGGAACCTTTCAGAAGGGTGGGAAAAGCATCCCCCCATGAAGAGTCAGTGCATACAAAAGGGGAAGAATTTTTCTTACTCCCCTCCATCCTTCTTATTCTGGGTCCATTCATCATGTCATGAGAACTTTTCTCATTGGTTATAGGTGGGACGGGAGGTGGGGCAGAATGGAAAGTCTAGAGCAGAGGTCAATAATAATATCTGTTTATGTAAAGATCCAAAGGAAAATGATAAAGTTATGAGAGCATTCACCAATCAGTCACACAACAAATATTTCAAAATCTAGATCACGCATTTTCAGGGACAGCCTTTTAAAAATAGGAATAAAAATAGGAAGAGGACAAAGTAAGGGGTGTGGAAAAGTGTGAAGAAGAAAAACCTTTTTTCTTTCTTTCTTTCTTTCTTTCTTTTTTTATTTTTTTTTACTTCAAAGTTAAGTCTGGGAGTCTTTAAGTCTTTCTTGATTTTTGCTATCTAGGTTTTTATACCTTAAATTTCATAGTGCTGAGCCACAAAACTAGCTGTGTAGAGTCTCACTCTGCCATTCAAGTGGACCATCTGGGTCTTCAAAAAAGATGGTGTGATTCTGAAACTAAGTGGAAAAGATACTTTTGGAAGGAAGTTCTGGAAACTCTAGGTGTGCAATGGGCCTTTTTCTTTCCTCTATCAAAGCATGGAGATTAAGGTTTTTTGGGGGTATGAGACCCCCACATAGTACACACAAAGCCCCAGGGTTGATTTCCACCACCAAGCAAAACCAAATTCCAGGACTATCCAAAGACTGGCTGACTGTGACCCACTCATCCAGCTATTCAATAACCATTTATTCCACTTACTGCATGCAGGGCACTGCACTTAATGCTAGTAATATGGAGATGACAAAAACACAGTCCTCCCTTTTAGGAGTTCATAGTTTAGGGGAAGAACCAGCCAGTCATAAATGGTTTCCTGAGCAGCCTCAAAAACTATGTTGACAATCTTGGAGAAAGTCAATTCTCCAAGAGAATCTTGGGCTGGAAAGAACTCCTTCCCTAGGCCAAAAAAAGTTGAGCTCAGGAGAAGGAAAGGTCTTTTCTTACATTTAGGAGACATTTTCTAACTTTTTCAAGAGTTTTCTGTAAGTTGAGCCCCATAAAACCCCCAGCCCAGAACCTTGCCCATCTTTCTGCTTCAAGGTGAGTGGAGTAGGCAGGGCAGCTAAGAGCATCCTCTAGGTCTTCTATACTGATTGGTCTTGCCAATGACAATCCCTCTAGGATCTTTCACTTTTCTTCTTGGCAGGTTACCTGGAGCCTGAGAGCTGGCCCAGCTCTCTCAAGATTCAGCAGACACTGGCCTTGGAGGAGAAGGAGACAGGTGTAGTCAATGTTATTTGAGCAGGGTCAGCAGACCCTGGAGCTTCCTGAGTGCACCATGCAGAAGGCTGCATACTATGAGAACCCAGGACTCTTTGGAGGCTACGGATACAGCAAAGCCACTGACACATATGGCTACAGCACTCCTCATCAGCCTTACCCACCCCCTGCTGCTGCCAACTCCCTGGACAGTGATTACCCAAGTTCTGCCTGCTCCATCCAGAGCTCTGCACCTCTCCGAGCCCCAGCCCACAAAGGAGCTGAACTCAATGGTAGCTGCATGCGACCTGGCACTGGGAACAGCCAGGGTGGAGGTGGTGGCAACCAACCTCCTGGTCTGAACTCAGAGCAGCAGCCACCACAACCTCCTCCTCCACCACCACCCACCTTGCCCCCATCCTCACCCACCAACCCTGGAAGCGGAGTGCCTGCCAAGAAGACCAAGGGTGGGCCCAATGCTTCTAGCTCTTCATCCACCATCAGCAAACAGATCTTCCCCTGGATGAAAGAATCCCGACAGAACTCCAAGCAGAAGAATAGCTGTGCCACTTCAGGTAGTTCTCTAAGCAGGTCATCCCTGGACCATGTCCCTTCAGATGGGCCCCAAGAACCTATTACCCAGGAACCAAGAGTCTATTAGGTCTCTTAAGGCAACCTTAGCAACAATGTATCCAAACTCCCACTAGTGTAGAAATGTCTATCCTTTTTAGTGACTTTGATTGGGTACACAGCCTTGCAGAGATAGGGCACTCTTTCATTGCTAGTTCCACTGCTGGACTGGTCTGATACTTACTAATTGAAAGTCCTTCCTTATATTGATATATTATCTGCCTTCCCAGGTTGTGGTCATAATTCCACCTCCTCTTCTAAACAGCCCCTCAAATGTGAAGATAGGTTGGGTATAGTTTCCTACA
Organism: Mus pahari; assembly: GCF_900095145.1. NCBI lineage: Eukaryota > Metazoa > Chordata > Mammalia > Rodentia > Muridae > Mus > Mus pahari. The sequence continues at coordinate 60,781,561 of NC_034592.1, forward strand.
CCCATAATCCCACCACTCAAGGCTGAGACAGGAGTGTATTGAGTTCAAGGAGAGTCTGGGAAGCATAGTGATTTTCCAGAAACCTTTAAGAGACCTTTTTTAAAAACAGAAACCCAAGTAGAAACAAACAACACCCATACAGAAGAAAAAGACCCATGCCCAAGTAAATTATAAACATTATCCATTTATTTTATTTAACTTTCCAAAGGAGCTTTAAAATAGATACAAGGTAACATGCTCACCTTTCCCAGAGCCACAGAACTGCAGAGTGGTGCAGTTGTCTCTAAAGGGTATGGCTTCAAGGCCTTTAAGGCATAACTGTGAGGCTCAGCCCCCTCTAGTGAAGCTGTAACAGGGAAGAGCATATTCTAGGGGGAGAAAAGAATTAGGAACAAGAGCTGAGAGTGGTCCATTCTGAGTTTGAAAGAAGGTGGGCATGGTGAGGAGCTGATGCCTTCTGGTTGCTCAGATGGCTGCTTCTTGAAAATGTCTAGCTTTGTGTTCTTGATGGGGATTATTTGCCAGGTCCAGGGCTAGTCTGCAGCCGGGGATATGATTTGTTATCAGGTTTCTGGTCTGCCTGATGCTCCCTGGGCTGTTGCTCCTAAGGGAAAGTGTCTTCCTGCCTGAAAGCTCTCTCCTCTGCCCCTCCCTCCTTAGCTCAGACACAGGCCCTCCCTCCCAGGAGAAATCCATTTGTCTTCCCAGTGAAGGAGTGGACAAGCAGCTGAGGGGTGGCAGGAGAGGTGAAGCCAGTGCTGAGGCTGCTGCTCCTAGCACTGCCATGCTTTCAGCCTGGCCTTGGGATCCCCTAAAACTCCAGGGCAGTATCTTTGGGGAGGGTATTATCACTTCCCTGCCAGGGTGCACCTGGCTTGAGTGGGGTGTCAAGACCCCCTACTTACTTCTTGGCTCTTTGGAGTGTTTTACCTGTAAACAGACAAGGCAGGCTTGAGCTGCCTCAGATCCCCACCTTAGTCCCCAGCCCCAAGCAACAGAGGCTGGGAGGGCTGCTAGGAGAAGAAGGCTGCTCTTTTGGTGGGAGAGTGTTTCATAGGCTGCCTTTAGCCTCACAATAATGTCCTTTATGGCCTTTGGGTTAGGATGAAACGAAGGGCTAGGATGGAAGGGAGAGAGAGGGCAGAGTAAGGCAGAGAGGTTACAGGTGCGACGGACAGGTAGGCCCAGAAGTGTGTGGGATGAGTGTTCCCAAAAGACTTTTATCTCTCAAAAGACCCCACCCTGCTCTAGATAGGGATGGAGGTGAGAGTCGGGGAGGAACATGGAGACAGAGAAACACCTCTTTCTGTTCTGGGGTTCCTTACTCCTCACTCAGCACCCTCTCTATCTCCCTCATTGCCCAGGAGAGAACTGCGAGGACAAGAGCCCACCCGGCCCAGCATCCAAGAGGGTGCGCACGGCGTACACGAGTGCTCAGCTGGTGGAGCTGGAGAAGGAGTTCCACTTCAACCGCTACCTGTGCCGACCGCGTCGCGTGGAGATGGCCAACCTGCTGAACCTCACCGAACGCCAGATCAAGATCTGGTTCCAGAACCGTCGCATGAAGTACAAGAAGGACCAGAAGGCTAAGGGCATCCTGCATTCTCCAGCCGGTCAGTCCCCGGAGCGCAGCCCACCTCTTGGAGGAGCGGCGGGCCACGTGGCTTACTCCGGCCAGCTGCCGCCGGTGCCCGGCTTGGCCTACGACGCACCCTCGCCGCCGGCTTTCGCCAAATCGCAGCCCAATATGTATGGCCTGGCCGCCTACACCGCGCCGCTCAGCAGCTGCCTGCCGCAGCAGAAGCGGTACCCGGCGCCCGAGTTCGAGCCCCACCCCATGGCGAGCAACGGAGGTGGCTTCGCCAGCGCCAACCTGCAGGGCAGCCCGGTGTACGTGGGCGGCAACTTCGTCGACTCCATGGCGCCCGCGTCCGGGCCAGTCTTCAATCTGGGCCACCTCTCGCACCCGTCTTCGGCCAGCGTGGACTACAGCTGCGCCGCTCAAATCCCTGGCAACCATCACCACGGACCCTGCGACCCTCATCCCACCTACACAGATCTCTCGGCTCACCACTCGTCTCAGGGACGCCTGCCCGAGGCCCCCAAACTGACACATCTGTAGCGGTTGCCGCCAGCCAGGCGCAATTACCTCTCTGGTTTTGGTGGCAGGGGTGGTGGCGGGGCGGGGCGGGGCCCGAGGGGCAGTTTAGGGGAACCCCCTCCCTGATCTGGCCTGGCCGGTGCCTCACGAGTGGCTTCCAGCGGCCAAGGCTGACGCGACTGGGCCTCCCCTCCAGGCGCGTCCTCCTTTGGGTGACTCGCCATAAATCAGCCGCAAGGATCCTCCCCTGTAAACCTGACAGTGCCATAAACTGCGGACCGAGGGACTCTAATCTGGTAATGGTGTCCCTAAGGTAAGTCCTCGACCCATCCGTGGCGTGTCCTGAAGAGGGACTAGGGCCTGGAGAACCCCGGGCCTGGCCCTTCTGTCTAGCTTAGTTTCAGAGACCTTAATTTATAATGCTTCTTCCCCTCCTGTAAAGATTGCATCGGACTAAATGATCTGTATTTATTATTTGAAGCGAGTAATTTCGTTTCCCTGATTATTTATCCTCGTCTTAATGTATTTATGTGTATATTTGTAGAATTCTGCAGCCGGGCCTAGGTACGCGCTCCCAGGCCTTGGGGGGGCCACTTTTCACCTCTTTAGTCCCCTTGGTCTGAACTAGTTGAGAGTATAGTTTTAAACAGTTGTAACCGTGGCTGGTGTCTGTAGTTGATGTTAAAGGAATGAGATCACAAATGGGTAGAGTCAGGCAGCCCGGTGGCATAGCACGACTCACGCTAGTCGTTTCTCAACAGCCGAAGCCCTCACCACTCGACACAGCTTATTGATTTCAAATTGTCTGGTACTATTTGAACAAACATTTAGAATAAAACCTTTTTTCAGTTGGAAGTGTATCTGTGTTAATCACACACATCTTTGCAAGCAGATCACTCTGTCTTCATCCGGGGTTGGGGGAAAGGACCCTCTGAAAAATATTTTATTTATTCAGAACCTATTGCACAAAATTGGCGTGGAGAAATACTTGATTGCATTTAAGCTCTTAAAATTGAGCGGCAGTAATTAGAGGTTGCAAACCTCAATATCCTCTAAGTGGGGGTGGTCGCAATAGGGTTTTGCCAGAGCAGCACCTGCACTCTCTTTCTATACATGGGCGGGTGTGTGTGTGTTTCATTTTTCTGCATTAAATAATAAAAAATTAAACTTTGGGGAAAAACCCTGACAATCAAAGAAAAAGCATAAGAGAAACAGGAAGGATTAAGCTATGAAAAGCTAAGGTTCAGTGGTATAAAAGGAAGTGGTCATGTAGAAACAAGCATCAGGCTTTCCCCCCCCGCACCCCCCCCCAGGAAGTGCTCGCAAATTTTTCCTTTGTAGTGGTCAACAGTTCATTTTTAAAGAAAACAAACATTCTTCACAATGTAAAATAATGAAAGGTCCATTAATGGAACACAACCCGTATAAATACCTTGCTTACTCCTGTTTCTTTGTGCAAAACGGACACATAGTCTACAGAATTTATAATCGTTTTGTAAATATTATTAGCGTGACTCTAGGTAGGGTCGAGCACTTACACCCACTTCTATAGAAGGGAGCACTTGGAAAAAGGCCTTCAGACAAGGTTCAATTATTTTGTAGTTCAGCAAAGTCCGCCCACGCATCTCTAGTTGGTTTGGCAAATATGCAACTCCCACTACCAGCCTGGTGACACGAGGTGAAATTCCCATTGTGTGGAAGTAACTTCTACTCTTCTGGTGCAACAGCAATCGGTTTTCTATTTGGATGTTTGTGTTTCACTCAGTAATGATGGCTCAAAAGAATATTTAGTTTCCTTGTTCCTTTGTGCTGTTTTAAAAATGGCATGTTAGGCTGGGGTGGGAGGGGTTATCCTTTTGCTAAATTTCACTCTATCTGAGCAAGTTTTAAAGTATATATGTTGTAGAATTGTATCAACAGAATAAATGACTTCAATCGAAGGCATATTTTACCCACTCTCAAGGCTTAACATTGTTTTCTCTGAAACTTGCATTCCTAGACAGAATTTATAATTGTAAGAAATTATTTTTTTAAGCTATCAAGGAAATCAAAGAAATGCTAGCTGCCTCATAGGGAACCACAGCCACCTTTCTTAACTGGCTAAATATTAAATAGATGAATTGTCAGGCTGTTTAGATTCAGCCCGGTTTCTCTCATCTCCTCTTCATACCATAAATAATAATAAAAATACATAATGCATCATGGCTTCAGGCGTTTCCCAGCGCGGTGTGTTACCGCAGGAGTATCTGCTGAGTCTGCGGGTGTCTGCAAAACCCCAAGAGTCATCTGTGGCTTAGGGTTTCATGGATTAGACTTTAAACAGTGTCTAGCCCGGCTGACATCAGCTTCCTCTCACACATAGGCTCTAAGGAAGTGTCAGGTTGGGGGTTCCCGCTGTCTAGGCAGCCGCAGCCTCACAGGCCCCGCAGTGGACGGAGGATGCTGGAAGAAGGGGGAGGGGTCGCTTCGACCAAACCTGCCGCCTTCGCCTACCTTCTGAAGTTCTGGAGACTTCAGAGAATTGCTTGGTTCTTTCCTGCCAACAACGCGAGTCACGTGACAGGCACACACACTCCTAGCGTGGGTGGGGGGCGGCGGCGAGTTCTGGGAGGGCACACTCCCACGCGGCCGCCCGCCCGAGAGAGCTGGGCCCGCGGCACAACCATTTAAAACTTCATAAATTATAAACAAGCCGCCTTGGCCTTCGCCATAAATTCCGCTCCTCTTGAGCCTGCAATTAGTGTTAGGAAGCACCAAAGTCTAAACACAACCAAACGCTCTCGGAAGGGTCCAAGTGCCCGAGGTTGCAAGCCTTTATTTATTCCCGGGTGCCACCCCCCTCTGCACTCGAGGCTTGCACACAGTCACCTCCTCCCCCGCCACCGCGAGCAGTACACACTCCGCTGGGTTCCCCGCTCAGCCCGGGAAGGTCACAATAGCAGCTCTATCCACCGAGGCGCCTGCCGCCTCCTCCCTCCCGGGTCTTCAAGAAGCAAAGAAAGGAGTGTGGGGGAGGGGAGCCTGGCCAGCAATGGCGCCCGGGTCTCAGGCCTCTGCTCTCGCTTCAAGACGAGACGCGGGAAGTTGGCATGGGTAGGGAAGCATCAGACTAGCTTGTCTTTCTCCCACGACGCTCCTCTCCCACGACGCTCCTTTGCCCCCAGAGGCTTCACCGCCCGGTTGAGGATGCCCCAGAGTCCATTGTGCCAGCGGCTTCCTTTCTGATCCTCTGCAGAGACAGCATTAGCCACAACAGAATAGATGCCAGAATACCTGGGCCCCTCAGGAGGGCGTTGGCTTTGGGAGGTCTCTCTCTTTTGATGAAGAGGCAGGATGACTTCGTTCCAGCCTTGGGCAGACCTCCTTTTTCTCCATAGTTTTTGGGGCGCGGGGGCGGGTCGACGAGGGGGTGGGGATTAGGAAGGTTGTGGATCTCCGGTTAGAGTAGGGCATTAGATCTAAAGGAAAGAGATCAGGTCCTTGCTTCATGGTGGCAGTCATTTGGGCCTCCCAGATTGTTCCGTCCAGGCAATCAAATGTGGATTAACGTAGGATGTTGGTCAGGCAGAGGTATGGCCCTGCTGCAAAATGGAGGTGGGGGTGGAGGAAGAGGGAACGTTTTCTTCCGCATCCCTGGAAACCTCGGGGGTCCATTCTGGAGTGGAATGCCTAGACCTAGTGAGCTAGCCAGAGGGTGGGAAGTTGTCAAGGAAAGCCCTGGAGGGTGGCCCTGGCCTCCGGTAAGTAAGTTTAAAAAGAAAAGGAAAGGAAAGGAAAGGAAAGGAAAGGAAAGGAA
>NC_034592.1:60787547-60791933 GCF_900095145.1 Mus pahari
AAGGAAAGGAAAGGAAAGGAAAGGAAAGGAAAGGAAAGGAAAGGAAAGGAAAGGAAAGGAAAGGAAAGGAAAGGAAAGGAAAGGAAAGGAGAAAGGGAAATCAAGTACATATTCTGTCTTCTGGCTTCCAGACCAATCTCATCCAGGGAACTGACAGAGAAAAATCTGCCTCTGATAGAATCATTAAGTTAACAATCCATTTGTACCATTTCTTTGTACAGGCTTTCAAATGGGAGAGAAGAAGAGGATATGGAGCTTGTACTTCCCCTTGGTCCAATCCCAAGCCCAGTCCCTATCAGAGATGTGTCAGCTAAATTAGTTTCTGAGGTCCCAGAGGCTGCTAACCTTGCTGAACAAGAGTTTTCACATTTCTGTCTATAAGAACAACTAACAGTGATGTCCTACGCCAGCTAGCCTCTGTCCTTTCTCCCTCACTGGGTACCACTCCAGTGACCCTTGAGTGAAGTGCTCCCCTCAGCCACCAGGCTTGGAAGCCCAGACTCTCCATCTGTTGAGGTTTTCCTTTAGAGAGGGTAAAGAGGAGAACATGAGAGAGAGAGAGAGAGAGAGAGAGAGAGAGAGAGAGAGAGAGAGAGAGAGAGTGTGTGTGTGTGTGTTTGAATAACAAAGAGGCTAACTCTTCCTTCCAAGTATTTGACCCCCTGGGGGGGGTACAAACTTGTTTACACCTTCAATATTCAAGGGATTGTCACAAGTCTGTTTTGACTTTACCAGGAGAATTAGTTGAAACTTCCTTGTGAAGTCAAGAACTGGTAATCTCAGCTTACAGGTCTAGGAAGGTCTTCATCTAGGAGTTCTTGACAAAACTTTGGTCCTTCTTTGAGAAACTTAAAGAAAATAATAACAGAGGTTTATGAGTGTTCAAGAAAGGCAGGAGGCTCAGACCCTTCCCCTTCCCCCCATTCCCTGGGGTCTCCTACCCTTGGGCTTTGCAATTTCCCAGATAGGGTATATTTAGAACCTGGGTCAACAGATCTTTGGGCCTTGAGACACTTAACCAACTGAGTCTGAGTTGTCCCTAGCCAAGCCTTATCTAACCTTACCTAAGCCACACTTTTAAGGGCTGGCTCTTGTAGATTCCTTTTAGAAGTCTGGATGGATAGCACAAGGCAGGATGGGTGAATCCTCTGCCCTTCCTTCTGTGCTGGTGCTGAAGGAAAGTGATGGAGAGGACCATAGCTTACCTTGTTTTCTACTCCACTACAAATGCTCTTACCTTTGGGGTCCAAGGTCAGTGTCAAGTGGATTTATAAACCTGGTCTGAAGCCCTTCTTTAAACATTTCCCTCAGGTCTCACATCCTGCCTGTCTATTTGCAGAGTTCAAAGACAATCCATTTTAGGTCAGGTCCAGTGTGTCCAAACTGAACAGACTGGCAGGAGGCCCAAGGCCCAAGGATGCCAAATCTTTTGCCATAGTAGAGAAATATAAATGCCACCACGCCATCCCATCAGGTCTGTGGGGGTGGAGGCCATTGCACGTGTCTTCACGGTTTTGCATCTTACTACTTTTTAAAAGCAACCTGGAAGTTGGACTGATGTTAAATATGGTGGATGGCAAATCTACACGCTACCACTAAGCTACACCCACAGCCCGTGACAAAAACACTCGACTGGTTCCTCTGGCTAGTCTGGCTCATTTTTCAATAAGATTTGGAAAAATTACCAGAGTGAGGGTTAACATTAAAGAGAACCAGAGGAAAAGGAGATCCTGTTATAAGTCAGGATTCTCGGAGAGCTTTTGGTACAGATACATAGATGATGGACCAGGCGGGCAGAGACTTAAGGCAGGCCAGGAGAACCGGTGGGCAAGCCCCTTTCTTAAAGAAAGGAGACTGGAAGATCCTTTAATGGCTCTATTGTTCACTTCCTTGGCCTGCAAATACCCTAGCCCTCCCCACCTTCTTCTCTGGGCTACGCAGGAAAGTGGGTCACACGAGGATTGCTCTGGGGAATTGGTCCCAGTGTCCCTCACTCCTGTCTGCCATTCCTTGGAGTAGAGCCGACGCCATCCCCGCGGCTGGCAGGAGAACACAAAGGAAACCCTGATTCGGTCCCTGGACCTTAGGGTCACTGTAAGCAGGAGGCTGGTGTGTTTTCCAGTCTCAGAGCCCCGGCCGCCCGCGGGAACAATAGCGGCCGCCTGCCCGGGAGGTCGGGCGTTCGGCACAAAGCCGGCTTGGTCCGCGCGGTCGGCCACACGACGCGCGCGCTGACCCGGCTGCCGTCGCTCGCCGGTGTTCCCGCGTCCACCTGAAACTCTCCGAGAAAGACAAACGGTGAGTTAATCACCCTACCGGCTGGCGGCCGCGTCCTCTGCGCCCGCCCTGGAGGCGGGATGGGGAGTGGGGTTCCTCTGTGTGTGTGTCTGGGGTGGGGGGCGGGAAAGGTTAGTCCTATTAAGAGTTCATCAATCACCCGGTGTGCACTTTTCGCTCGACAGCGGTTCCTCCTACTTTAGAGCAAGTCTGGGCCAGCTGGGAGCCGACCAGAAACCGCAAGCGGAGGAGACGCTGGCGCTCCGGGTGAGCGCTAAGGGAGGAGGCGACACACAGCCCTGCGCCTGCCCAGCAGCGACGAAGGTAGCGCTCCAGGCACGCCGCAGGGGAAGGTCGGGGACGTCTCTGCGCGGCACACGAAGGGGAGGGTCACTTCTTACTTTTGATCTCTAACCGCAGTCCACCAGCACGGACCTCGAACTTCACAGCAAATCTACACCCACGCTGTCCCCTGACCCATTGTGACCCGGCATTTTCCCTCCTACCCAAGTGACACTCACATAGGCCGCTCTATTTCTAGAAAGAGAAACCCTCTCTCTGGAGGCAGAGCAAGAACAATCCCAATGAATCAAGGCTTCTTATTGACCCCAAGTCTGCCTTCAGGCCTCTCTGCGTGGGAGTAAGTAGGTCAAGGCTGCCACTGAACTTGGAGTAAACTTGAATTCCCTTTAAAGTTACAATAAACGTATGTACATATTCATCTACATCATTCACAACATCTTTCCTGTCTAATGCAGCAGCAAGACTAGTAAGAATTTTACTTCAGCTTTTTGGAAAGTTCATTTAGACATATAAAGGAAAGACTGGAAATGTCTACAGACAGTCACGAACCTTGGAATTGCACCAGGTCCCTTTGGGTCGAGTAGGTGGTGACACACTCCTATACCACTTCCCGAGTGACAAATGCTCTCTGTAAATTACAAAAGCTTTGGCCCAGTCCCCTTTGTGCTCTTTTATCTGGTTGAAATGCTTCTTCAGTTGGGTAAGCTGTGTTACTCAGCCTTCATCAAAGTTCTAGAATGTCCTTCCTTCCCTCAGTCTTCTTTGTCCTCATTATTTTGGGTGGAAATTAACTTATTTTGGAAAAAAAAAGTCCTACTACCATTTTGTTTCAGACAGACAGTGAGACATTTGAACACAATACTCACTGAGCAACAAAACAAAACAAAACAACAAAACAAAACAAAACAGCTAACCTTGCTTCTTTTGTTATAGTTTGTCCTGGCCTCTTGATCTACCAAACCTCTGAGCAGTTCCTGTGTGCACTGCATCCTGCTGTGGGATAAATACAAGGCTAAGTAACTTACAGGAGGTGCCCTTCAATCTATTGAGGGAGAGAGAGCCTCCTAAAAACAACCCGATAGGTTTGCTCACATGGTCCCCAGAATAAAGAGAAAAGCCCTTAACCACACTGTAGTGTCCAACCAACTCAGGTGATTTTGATTTTCTGAAGAGTTAAGAGCTTTTCAGGTCAAGGAAGAAGGAACATGCCAGGCAGGGAAAGCAATGTGTGCAAGAAAAAAACCTAAAGGGGAAGAAAGAACAATGGTTGTAGTAGGTCAGGATGGCTTGCAAGAGAGTGTCTACGAGGTACCCATAGAGGGGTCTGGACCTTCTCCTGTGGGGAGTAGCTGTTGAACCAGGTCTTAATCTGGGACAAGAGGTTCATTATCTGACTGGAAAGCCAACTCTTGGGAGCACTGTATCTAACTAGAGAAAGGAGATAGTGAAGTTTAGAGAAAGGAACAAGGTTGAGAAGGAGAGGCATGTAAGAGGTTGGGCTTGAAGGACTTAATAATAAGTTGCATGGGTAAAATCCCTGACTTTCTAGTTCCAGGGCCTGAGTGGGAGTCAAGCCATTAGCTGCAATGAATAGAGGAGGAGGAAGAGGCTGGAAGGTCATTTAGTATGCTCAGTTGTGGCTGACACACTGCAAGACCCTGAGTGATTCACTTAATCTTTCTGAACTTTACTTTCATCAGTGAAACAGTCAATAAAGATATCTACCTCATAGGTTCATCATGAGGTGTGTGCGTGTGTGTGTGTGTGCGTGTGTGTGTGTGTGTGTGTGTGTGTGTGTGTGTGTGT
>NC_034592.1:60791948-60817135 GCF_900095145.1 Mus pahari
GTGTGTGTGTGTGTGTGTGTGTGTGTGTGTGTGTGTGTGTTTGCGAGCACTCAAGCTAGAGTTATCTTCGCCAAGCTGAAGTAAATCCTCTATCTAAAGTTCAAACCTAGGGGGAAAATACTCCCACCCTCATCATGTTGATCAATACTGAGCTCCTGGGTGGCCACAGAGAAATAAGTCCCAGGGAAATTAAAAACACCACCACCCTACCCTACTGCTTCCCAGATATTGAACCCAAGTGAATGCTCAGGACGAGGTCAGATCAGATTAGTAATCAGAGCCCTCTATCAATTCTCTCGAGAGGGGTGCTCTCAGGAGAATTGATAGAGAAATGTGGTCTTGGTATCAGACCACTAAAGAGGAGGCCTCTTAGCAGATGTCAGAAAGCTTTTGTGCTTTTTTTTTTTTTTTTTTTTTTAAATATCATATGTCTACCAGGGGATGCTTGAGTTCCGTAAGTTCTCTGAGGAATAGCACACTATAGGGAAAGTATTGGGTACCTGACCTTGGCCGTTCACAGGGATGTGGCTACCAGTTGCTTGTCTTTTCTGTACCAGTTATCATCTGTGAAATAGATCAGATAAGGTGAAAATGACATTTTATGGGATGCTGTAAGGGTAAATAAAAGATGAAATTTTCTGCTTATCAGATTAAAAAAAAAAACCAACCCAGCAAACCTTTAATATCCCAATGATTTGGTAAGGGTGTAAAGAAGCAGGAACTCTGATCAGTAAGTTACTGATAGAATACAAGATGAGTCTTTGCTTTGTTTGAGACAGGGCCTTTCTCAATTGCCCAGACTGTGCCTTGTATTTCCTCGTTTGAAAATAATTTATTTAATTTTTTGTATACGGTAGTTTTCTTTGCATGAAGATATGCGCACCATATGTTTGGTGTCTAAGGACTTCAGAAGAAGGGATCAAATCCCCTCAAATTAGAGTTACAAATAGTTGTTAGCTGCCATGTGAGTACTGGGAATCAAACCTAGGTCCTCCGAAAGAGCAGAGGCAAGTGCTCTCAACCACTGAACCATCCTTCCAGCCTCTGGACTGTGCTCCTCAGCATCCCTCCTCTTGAGTGCTGGAATCACAAGTGCATACAGACAGATCTATCTTGCTCTGCTTTTAAAATGAGAAACTTAACAAAATGCATCGAAGATGTCAGCACATATGACACTTTGACTTAGTAATTCCACTTCAAGATTTTTTTTTTTTTTTTTAAGACAGGATTTCCCTGTGTAGCTCTGGTTGTCCTGGAACTCGTTCTGTAGATTAAGCTGGTCTTGAACTCATAGAGATCCTCCTGCCTCTGCTTCCAGAATGCTGGAATTAAAGGCATGAGCCACTGCTGCCTAGCTTCAAGGAATTTCTTAATGGGTAAAAATTTGTATATACATATTTATTAGCAAGCGTTTGAAACAGTTTAACCATCATCAGGAACCAGTAAAATCAATTTGCAAAGTGTACATTGTAAAACAGTGTGAAGTTTCAGAAGTTGGCTATGCAGTTCTGTGTGTATTTTGTATGGGAAGATCTTAAGATACAACAGAGGAAAGAACACAAGAGCCATAGACTCTGACTAGCAGGCTACCATTGGGTTAAAAATATGGAGAGATATGAACTGTCCGTGTATAAAGTGTCTCTGAGGGGCTGGAGAGATGGCTCAGCAGTAAAGAGCACTGAATGCTCTTTCAGAGGACCTGAGTTCAATTCCCAGCACCCACATGGCAACTCACAACTGTCTGTAACTCCAAGATCTGTCTCCCTCACCCAGACATACATACAGGGAAAACATCAGTGCACATAAAATAGAAAATAAATAAAAATGTTCATGAAATGAATAAAATTGGTTGCTTATATGAAGAAGGACTAGATGGCTGGGGACAAGTGTAGGAGAATGAGTTCATTGCATGCTCCATTGAATGAGCTGTATAATTGTCAATTTATTACTTATTTTAAAAATAAAGCAACACATCATCATCATCATCATCATCGATACTGGGCATGAAACCCCAGGGCGTTGTGAGTGCTAACCAAGTACAATACAACTGAGCCACATCCCAACTGTCAGAGCAACAAATCAGGAGTTGAGAGATGGCTCACCAGGTAAGAGCACTGACTGCTCTCCCAAAGGACCCGGATTTGATTCTTATCACCCACATAGCAGTTAACAACTGTATCTCCAGTGCCAGGGGACACGATACCCTTATTCTAACCTTTATCGAATAGCACTGTACGCATGTGATAAACAGAAATACAGGCAAAATATCTATGTACATAAAAAACAATTTAAGCAACAAAGTTTAAGTGGCTAGTAAATATGTATCAAATTGGTATACGCCTTGTGTACTCATCTTTTAAAAATGTGAATACAACAGAGGAGAATGGAAGGCCTTTACAAAGTATCAAAGAGAGAAACCAGAAGTAGATTTGAAAATATATAAAAGTCCATCAAACAAACAAACAAGTGTCAAACAAACAAGAAGAGAATGGTATGCTGAGAATCCTTTTCAGTGCTACTGCCTTTTGTATGCTAGATAAGAATTCCACTACCAGACACACCCCAGTCCTATTGTTAAGAAGATTTATAGCATATGACAAAGGGTTTATAACTCATAAAGAGAAGACGAAAACCTTCTAATAGAAATATTAAACCAGGGGCTGGTGAAATGGCTCAGCGGTTGAGTGCTGACTGCTCTTCCAGAGGTCCTGAGTTCAAATCCCAGCACCCATATGGTGGCTCACAACCATCTGTAAAGAGATCTGATGCTCTTCTGGTGTGTCTGAAGACAGCTACAGTGTACTTACATATAATTATAAATAAATGCTTTTTAAAAAAAGAAAGAAATATTAAACCAAAGGTAGGCCATCTCATGTCTGTTGCATTTTGTACTTGCTCTACCCAATGAAATAGACTTAGGGTCACTTCTTATGGTCCTTCAAGGTTCTGATGGTAGTCAACCTATGTGGGAAGTGTGGTCGAGGGGATGGAGACCTATTCTCCTCGGAGACTCAGGGTGGAGCTACACAAGTCTAATCCACAGGTTAAGCAAACTCTCCAAGGAAGAACTCTCCCAGAAAGGAGGGTACCTTCCACACTGTTCTGCCTGCTCAGAATTGAGGGTACTGTAGTGCCAGTGCCAGGAAGGGGCTGCCTTCCTTCTTCCTTTGTCCAGGCTGCAGGAAGACAATGGACTGACTGGAAAGCCCAAGCTCCATGTTTTGTTGATAGGATAGCATTCTCCTTCAACTCCTGAGTAAGCAACATTCTCTCTAGAACCAAGAACCCACTCTATGTGTAAGGTATCTTCCAGCTTTGTCATCGTACACTGTGGAAGATCATCCTTTAGCCAGAGGAAGTTAGGCCAAGGCACATTCCACCCCTTTTGCATCCCTTAGGCTCAGATGCCTCTTCCAGATAAGTTGGGAGATGGAAGGAAATGAGAGTTGAAAACCCCATCCTCATTCCTCTCCTTACAACACTGCTTCAGAAGCAGTCCTGGATTTCTTTAAAGAAAGGAAGAAACAAATTACACTTCCTACACATTCAAAGTAAACTAAAGGAATAAGCAGCAGATAGTTAGTCATTGGGAAATGCTAACTGGCCAGTAAAATTTGTGAATTTCCTACTGACCACTTAAGATTCATTCATTCATTCATTCATTCATTCATTCATTCAGTCAGTCATTCAGTTATTACGTGTGTATTTGTGTCTGTGTGCATATATGCACACATGTGTAGGTATCCAAGGAAGCCAGAAAAACATATTAAATCCTCTGGAGCTGGAGTCAGAGGTCATTGTCAGCTGTCCAATGTGAGTGGTGGGATCTGAACTCAGATCTACAAGAGCAGCAAGCATCCCTAACCTCTGAACTCTAACCTCTGAACTCTAACCTCTGAACTCTCCAGCCCCCTACTGACCACGTCTCTAAGACATTTTCGGGAGCTGTTGACCATTTAGGCTTAAGTTTGACCTTTATACTTACTTTTCTACACTGTTGCTCACGTAGACACTCTTCAAGTACACTCATGTGTCAGCTGGCCAGGTGACATTGGTCTTTTACTATGCTCACTGTTCCCCCTACACCATTCTCTTGCTGTTCTGTTATCCCAGTCCCATGTTCCACAGCAGAAAATTTCAAAGTGTAGTTTTGAGTAACAAGAGGCTTGTTTAAAAAAAAAAATGATTCCCGAGTCAGACCAGTAGGATCAAAACATCTCATAGCGTGCCAATGAAACTGTACCTTTAGACAAGACTGTATGGCACTGGTTCTCAACCTGTGGGTCATGACCCCTTTGGAAGGAGGACTGACTCTTCCACAGGGGTCTCTTAAGACCATTGGAAAACATAGAGATTCACACTATAATTCATAACAGTAGCAAAATTACAGTTATGAAGTAGCAATGAAAATAATTTTATGGTTGGTGGGGGTGTCATCACAGCATGAGGAACTGTATTGAAAGGATCACAGCTTTAAAAAGGTTGAGAACCACTGCTGTGTGGTGACTCCATAATTGCAAAGTAGTTTTGGGTGTCAATAACTTGAGGGTACTCTTACTTAAGCTAGTACTAAATAATGGTAGAATATACCACTGTTTCTGTGTCAAGAGCTGGCTTGGCTTGGCCCATGAGTCTCATCTGTGAGATTCAGGGAAAGGCGCAGCATTCAACTGTTTCCTTAGGGAGGGTCCTATTATTAGACTGCTAAGACTTTTAAAATTCCTATCTTTAGGACCTCTTCATCCTTACCTCTATCCTTTGATTGCAGATGTTACTCGAGAAGATACCCTAATCTCTTTGCTCTTAGTCTGGCATAAACATTTTGACTCCCTTAATTTACTCCCACAGGTAAAGAGATAGCCTCTGCTTTGCATCTGTGGAGTCAAGGGTTTGATTGTGCTTAAGTATCTCCCAGGGGTTAGCACAGCAGTGTTTACAGCAGAGGGTGTCCTGGTGTTTCTTAAGATCAGCTTTAAGCACACAGAAGATAGGCCACCAGGAGCTGCTTCTTCTATCAGAAGAGAAGCTTGCTATTGGAATGGGAGAGAAAGGTAGTGGGGGAGGGTGGGAATGTGGATGGCTGCTGTGGTGAGCAGGCAGGCTATTTCAAAGCATTCCTACATCAAACACATTCTGGCAATGGGGCCCCTCAGCGGCTGTCACCTCCCATGGAGAGCCCACAGCACCAAGATTCAGAGGGACAAGTGGCCCTTAGGGATTCAGGACTTACACATTAATATAATTTGTAAGACATTTCCTTCATATTCTGTTCACACTGGAGACAAACTGGATAGTTACTAAAAGTATCCTCTATTCACATCACAGAGAGAGAGAGAGAGAGAGAGAGAGAGAGAGAGAGAGAGAGAGAGAGAAGAGGAGAGAGAAGAGGAGAGAGAAGAGGAGAGAGAGAAGAGAAGGGAGAGAGAAAGGAGAGAGACAGAGACAGAGACACACAGAGAGAACCATCTTTTAGACTTGAAGTACAGCAAACGGAAATAGGATGAACCTTGCAGAAATGAATCTTGTTCCTTAAGGATATCTTTTTCTAGGCGTAATAAAATGTTCTTACCTAGCTCAGATGGCAAACATCTGTTGAATTCAGGCATGAAATGAAATGACCAGAGGGTTGGCTTCCAACAAACAACAAGTAAACTAACTCAAGGGCTGAATATGTAGCTCAGTGGTAGAGTGCTTGCTTGTCAGGCCCTGGGTTGGATACCCAGCACATCAAAACCAAAATAAAAGAAGGCAGCAGTCTGAACTCCAGACTCCTGAACTTCATGACTGAAGTTCAGCAGTCTGAACCCCAAGGACTCAAAAACTAAAAGAGGAGAGGATGAGAAACAGACCATAGCTCTCTGTTATGGATTCACCAGGGAGCTACAGTTGGGTCTGAACAAATACTGAAACCTACTCCAACCCCCACATCTGATGCCCACTGTCAATACAACTGTTAAAACAAAACAGCAACAATAATACAAACACCAACAGCTACTCATTTCATTTTAGTATAGTTTCTACTTCAAGCAAAGACAGAATCACCAAAAATATGCTTCAGGGAAAGCAAATAATGGGTAGTTTTAGGTGGAAGGTCTGTTTTTAGTAGAAGGATTCTACTTTCTGTTCATTGTCAAGAACCCCACACTCTTGTAGCTTTGTTCTCAGTCATATGTCCATTCCCAAATCTAGGTGCTTAAGCTGCACCAGCTCCACCTCACCAGCACAATATGCTGTTTGCTGTAGCTTTGTTTACTTACAAGTCCACAGCCCTGCAAGGGGCTCACTCCCTGGACGATGAGGCCTGAGTGGAATTTTAGGTAAGGGCCCAATGACGAGTGGATACATAAAGCAATAACAAAACCTCACTCATTCTAACTTGGAGGCTGCAAAAGATCAAGTTTTGAATAAACCTGGAGCCGGCTCTTTAGACTCTTCAATACACAGGCTTTTAGAAAACCACCTTCATTTACTTATGGCTGTGTGCACATAACCTGTGTTTATTTCTCTTGGCGTTTTTTCTACTGCCCTAAAGAGGACAACATGAAAAGAGATGGTTAAGGAAGCTGGAAAGTTTGTCAGTGTAAAGCCTGTCTGTATAGCCCTTCTCCTCTCCATTTCCTGTGCCAATTACACTTTTATTTCCCGTCTCTCTACACTCAGTAAACAAACCATATTATCAAGGGAAAGACGTGAGCCCATTAACATCGTGAGCCCTCAGATTACACTCGCAAGAGACGACGCAGCACTTATCTGATGGAACAGAAGCTTTAATTGCTTTAAGGTACAAGCCAGTCCAAAGCTCTGAGATCTGACCAGTCCCCAGGATGCCCAGCGCCCTCCAGCCAAGAGTCTCAGTGAAAGCCTGTGCAGCTCGTGTGCCAGCCTTCTAAATAGTGTACAAGGGCCTTTCCGCCACAGAGTGGATTCGGTATTCTGATGACCTCGTCAGAGGGGAAAATCCGGCTTCTTCCCCGAGAGAAACTTCTTTTCTGCTTAAATCGACACTGACACTACAAGCATCTATTCTCACCACGTCTTGCCACAAATTGGAAGGGGAGCTGAAGAGGATAAATGTTGTGTGTGTGTGTGTGGGGGGGGGGATGGTGCAAAGAAAAGCTACCGAAAGTGATTTAATCCCCCGTCCTAGGTGGTCACAGGAGTCATTGGTGAGGCAGAAAAGAGGGAAAATGCAAGGAATGTCTGCTCTAGGTTTAGGACAAGAGGGACTCCTGGGTCAAGGAAACCCGAATGCACTCCCCCAAAAGAGGGACAAGAGTAACTTGACCTTCTCAGGGGGAGGGCTGGGTAGAGTCCCCGCAGGGCAAAAGCAATAATGTTACCCAGCATCATCCAAGCTCGCTCATCAGTCCCCGGGGAATATCCCAAGGGGTCCAGAGAGGGACCAGCCCTGACTGCTGCATCCCTTGCCCCCCACTGCCTTTCTCCAGCAATACCTGTCCGGTCTCGGGAGCTGATGTCCAGGGCTCTCGCCCCGCCCTTCCGCTGGCGCCGCTCTCCCCCGAGCTGGGCGGAGGCCCCTCGGCCGCTTTGGCTAAGTTGGTAGCAAGGCAGGCGCGTGGAACCGCACTCCAGTCGGGACCAGCCAGTGCGGGGAAGGCGCCGATTGGCCGGCTGGCGCCACGTGGCTGCCGCCGCCAGTATATGAGGCCACTATTTACCTCGGGCTCGCTCGCCATGGCTCGGCGAGGGCAGCAGGGGTAGCGGGAAGGCGGAGCTGCGCGGACTTGCAGGGTGCGGCGCCTAGGTCGTGCAGTGCGAGTCATGAGCTCCTACCTGGAGTACGTGTCGTGTGCTGCGGGCGGTGGCAGCGGAGGGGTAGGCGGCGACGTGCTCGGCTTCGCACCCAAGTTCTGCCGTGCCGACGCGCGCCCCGTGGCCCTGCAACCCGCCTTTCCCCTAGGTAGCGGAGACGGCGCCTTCGTGAGCTGCCTGCCCCTGGCCACCGCTCGGCCCACGCCATCGCCTCCCGCAGCCCCCGCTCAGTCCCCGGTCCCGCAGCCCGCCGCGCCCCGGTACGCTCCCTGCACACTGGAAGGCGCCTACGAGCGGGGCGCCGCACCTGCCTCTGCCTCCGAGTATGGCTTCTTGGGGTCCGGGCCGGCGTTCGACTTCCCGGGCGCACTTGGGAGAGCGTCGGACGAGGGCGGGGCGCACGTCCACTATGCCACCTCGGCGGTCTTCTCTGGCGGAGGATCATTCCTGCTCAGCGGCCAGGTGGACTTCGCTGCCTTTGGCGAACCTGGCCCCTTCCCCGCGTGTCTCAAGGAGCCCGCAGACGGCCACCCTGGGCCCTTTCAGACTGTGTCCCCGGCCCCTGGAGCCTGCCCCAAGTCCGCCTCTCCCACCTCCAGCCTCCCGGCCGCCCACAGTACTTTCGAGTGGATGAAAGTGAAGAGGAACGCCCCCAAGAAAAGTAAGGAGGTGGGCGCTGTGGGGAGGCACCTGGGGTTCGGGGGGAGGGCGCCTTCTCCGTGAAGAGCCACCAAACCCTGGAGAGAGATTCTACTTCTAAGCCCTGGTCAGAGCCCAGGGTCAGAAAATGCCCCAGGAATTGAGAAAATTAGGACAGAGACCTCAACAGAGCGCTTCTTCTGGTTCAGCTGTGTCCATCACTCAGGAGGGCTGCGCTGTGACTTTGATCCTAAGTCTTAGCTCCACTGGATAGTTTCAGCATCCCCTCCTCCCGCTCACACCTTGTCTTTATGTTGCAGGCAAACTGTCCGAATATGGAGCCACAAGCCCTCCCAGTGCCATCCGCACGAATTTTAGCACCAAGCAACTGACAGAGCTAGAGAAAGAGTTTCATTTCAATAAGTACCTAACTAGAGCCCGACGGATCGAGATAGCCAACTGTTTACAGCTGAATGACACCCAGGTCAAAATCTGGTTCCAGAACCGTAGGATGAAACAGAAGAAAAGGGAACGAGAGGGGCTTCTGGCCACAGCTGCCTCTGTGGCCTCAATTCAGCTTTCCCGGTCAGAAACAAGTCCCACCAAATCTGGCCGGAATCTAGGAAGCCCTTCGCAGATTCAAGAGCCTTCCTGAGGCCCACTCTTAAGGCTTGGGTCTACAGAAATCACAAACTGCTCCCCACCTTTGAATAGACTTGAAAGTTTAGTTTGGGCTGGAGGTGGGCATGGGCAGAAATTAATATGGATTTTACTTGGCAAAGGAACTATCTAAATTGGCTTCTGAGTTCCAGAGGCTGTGTATAGAGATATATATTTGATATCTTTTATTTGCATATTATTTTTGCCTCGTGTGTGTGTGTGTGAGGGGGGAGTTGTCTAGCTACCTGCCTAAACGCTGCTATGTGAGCCACTTACAATTCTTGGATGCAGAGTGGCAGGCCTTCTTAGTCTAGTGTGGTCAGAAACGTACCTCTCTGAAGTTATTTCAGTTTTAATTTCCTGGACAGACTACATATATTCAGCTTCTTGAGATGATCAAAGCTAGCTAGGGTTTCCTCCATGTAGCTAAGCTGCTTCAATGATGATTTTCATATTGTGCTCCAGTTTGTTTATTTAAAGTGGCACTCCTACCTCTTTGTGTGCCTGGGTGAAGATACACAATCGCTGTTTAGTTAGTAGTGGAACAAACCCACAGGGTAGGTAAGGATTAGAATCTGAATTATACCTTGGCATCAGTTACTCAAACTTGAAGTGTAAATATATACAGTATGTATATTTTTTAAAGATTTGCTTGCAGTGAACATTATATATGGCATTTAATGTCATGCATAGCATGTAAAGATTTTGACCTTTTTTTTTTTTTTTTTTTTGGTAATAAAAGTTACAGAATCTACTATTCTCTGCCTTTTCTTACATCCCTTTCATTTTGATTCCTTAAGCTGATCCAGTTTCAAAATGGGAGTTTATTTACATTGGGTATCTAAAAGTACCACCCGCACAGCACCGCCTCTTCTTCATTGTTTTTGTTTTCTTTTTGTTTTGTTTCTTTTTTTTTTTTTTTTATAAGAGTTTCTCTTTGTAGTCCTAACTGTTCTGGAACTCACTTTGTAGACCAGACTGACCTTGAACTCCGAGATCTGCTTGCTTCGGCATCCTGAGTGCTGGAATTAAGAGTGTGCATGGACCACTAGACCCAGCAAAAGTAACGCTTCTTACAGGTTGTAAGCACAAAGCAAATTATTCATAATTATCTGGGCAAATCTGATGTACATAGCAGAGAGCTACTCTGCTAAACTCAAAACACTATGGAAATAGTTCTTTCCCCTTAGCTTTACGGTGGACGTGCACATTCACTCAAGGGCTAGGAACCCACTACAGGAATGCTGAAAATCAAGAGACATTTGGGGAGATCTGCTTGTTCTTGTTTCTCCTGTCCTCACAAAAGGAAGTGGAAAGTTGACCTGAAGACTTTGTTTCTTTATCCTTTGTGTTCTCTGAACAAGGCAGCTGCTCATCAAAAAGTTCCCAGTGGCCGATTTCCTATCTAAAGGAGGCTGGGAGAAGCCAGTAGTAAGAGCATCCCCTTCCTATAGGCTAGACCACTGTGTCCTCTGGCTGAGAACACAGGGTACTTGTCTGCTGCTTGTTTGTTTGTTTGTTTGTTTGTTTTAGTTTCCTGAGGCAAGGTTGGGTAGCCCTGGCTGTCTTGCAACTCACTCTGTAGACCAAGTTGGCCTTGAACTCACAGAAATACTCCTGCCTCTGCCTCCCAAGTGCCTGAATTAAGTGAACCACAACCACTGGCTACTTGTCTGTTTTTAACAGTGGAATATTTTAAAATTAATTTCTTAGAAGAGGTACAACTTGAAATCTAGCCAGAGGGTAGATTAAAAGTAAACAAAACTCAAAACCCTCTAGTTTTCTTTTCACCAGTCTCTCTTCTGCAGAAGGTGCCCACAATCAACAGGGCTCCTGGGCTACCTCGTAGTTCATAAACTGGGAAGAAAAGTGCAATAGAAACATATAAAAGCCAGTGGGTGCTTCGTAAAATTATCAAGTTAGGATGTTTCTTCTACTTTATCCCCATTTCCTTAAGATCTCTAGATAGCTCAACAGAAAGACTTAAAGGTGCAAATGAGTCCCACAGAAACCTTACTTCATTATGTTTTTAGGCTTTAGTATAAGCACGCCGACTCTAATAACTCAAACATCTAGACAACAGTTGAAGATGACTTTTCTTGATACATAGCAATGTGACAGGAATGTGAAATTGCACCTGAATTCTTGTCCTCATCTACCATCTCATGGAGTTGAAAGAATTCTAGTTCTAGCAATCTCAGCTGTTGGGGGGTGGGGGAGGGAGATCACTTTATGAGTAGGTCTGTTGATATTATTCTTGTGTTTTATTATTTGCCTATCAATAACTTGATGCTAATCAGATCTTGCTTAAAACAGCTGCTTCCTCTCTGCATTCTGCAGCTGTTTGAAAAGACTTGTTAGAAGTCCTACTTAACTGGTCCTCTTTAGTCACCTCTAAGAGTTTCCTACTGTGGTCTTTGACATGACACTCTTTCCTTTTAGACAAGCATTGAACTACCTAAACAAAAACTACTACCACCCTTGGTCATTTATTTAATCTACCACCAGTTCTCAGAGAAAGTAAAGTGTTTTCTCATGAAGCTGGCCCTAGCACTTAACAGCCCTGATGGATGTCTTCCTTGATGAAGGTGGCTATTTTGACATTCATATAATGCTGTTCTATGAATCAGGCCAATATTAGCTATTTTTTGACCAACCCCAGGGATCTTTAAAAGCTTTCTTAATGCAGATCACTGTACAGCTATATTCAGTATTAGGAAGAGTCCTGGCTGGAGATGGGACGAACCAGGTGACCTTTGGAGATCTCTTCCAGTAAAGAAACACTATAGAAAATGCTATGACTCAATGGCTTTTGCATATTTGATTTTCAGATTGTCATGTAGAAAGGGTTGTTCCTAGGGAAGCAAGTCTGTAGGATCACAGTGGCACTGTGGGAATTTAGTAAAGGTGGATTTTAGATATCATCAGACACATCTTATCATGTGACTCACTATTGGGAGCTCTGTGATATTTTACAGCAGCCATCTTTGTACTCTGAGGCTGACATGCAAACAGTAGCCACTAAAACAATCCCATTTCTATCTCACAAGATTTCAAGCTAAATATGCTAATTCACCCTCCAGCAATCTATTATAAGAATGAATACACAATGGACAGTTCTGGTTGTTGTATAATTAACTATTCAATGTTCCTTTGTCTTCATATAATGACTGAGTGTCTACTTTTCTGGACTCAGGATAATTGGGAGGAAAAGGAAAGAATTTAATAACATAAAATTTCTCTAATTTGACTATTGGCAAATGAAGACCTTGATGATGGAAAGACTTAAGCCATGTCACCTAGATGGTGAAAAGATTAATTATGAGTGATTTATTCTGCCTCAAACCTATGTGTGGCAAGACACAATACAAGAAGAGGTTATGTCTGATTATCATGTCATCATAGAAAGTGAAGCAGGCTCAGGCAAGTTACATCAGCTCTGAAGTTCTTAATTATTTCTTATGGCCAAAGAAGTGCTCTATATTTGCTGAATATTGAATTTGAAAACCTCAGGATCTAATCAGGTTCTGTGAGATGTTTAGTCTGACCACAGACCTCTCAACAAGAAAAATGCCCATTGTTAAAACTTTATTTGTGGTTTTAAAGTAAAACCATGGTGGACATATCTCACAAATAATGATAAATCTCTACCTAAATAGAAATCAAGATTTCATTGTTTTTCACCTCTATCCTGTTTCCAAGATATGAAAATGCAATAAATATGCAAAACAGCTCTATTGAACATCTCATTTGTAATTGCTTCTTAAATTATCCTTGTTGCTCAGAAATATAATTTCAACAGAAACTGTTAAATTAAATTCAATAATAAACTAAGAGGAAAGAGATCCTAAATATTCATATGAAAAAGACTATCTATCACTTAGCTTGTAGAACTTTCAACATTATCTCTTCTGCTTCACATCCTATTATTGATATCATTGGGAAAGGAGGGTCAGAAAGTGGTCATTTGAACTTGCAACAGCTAACGAAACAGGCCACTGGCAGTTGCAAGGCATTTTTAGGGGACACCACTGTTGAGCACATCCTATCATCAGGAGCCTGCACCTATGCAGTTTGAAAGGGCTCCATTAAGAAGAGGAATATAAAACTATGGCTGAGAGATAAGGCTTTCATGGGACCAGAAAAGATCCCGATGAATGCAGCTTCGGTTTTGTCGGGTTCATGAAAATGTCTCTCCAACTCTTCCTTGAACTGATTTCTTTATATGATTAACCAGTAGCTAGCTGCTCCTGCTGACAGGCACTCTCGCTTTCTCCCAACTTTGAGGAACCAGAACTGTTGTTGCTTTCTTTCAAAAGCATCAGATAGCAAATAAGGGGAGATGAGGGCTGGTTGGTACTCTACTGCACCCTCTAGTCACATGACTGTGCTCTTCTGGGCCTCTGGGCCGCTGGCCTGCCTATATCACTGCAGAACATGGGAGCTCCTCTTAACTTACAGGTTCTCAGCTGTGTGCTTCTGCTTCTGAGACAAAGGAAGGTTCAGATGGAGACATCAGAACTTCATTGTTAGTTCATCTGTTGGGTGGAATCAAAAGGCTGAGGTGAAAGTCTTGAGAAAAGGTAGCCACTGGAAGGGAGGTGGCCTGGGGTTTATCATCAGTTATGTTTTATAACTAAAAGGAAAAAATAACTTCCCTGACATCAGCTTCTTCTACAAAATAAAGGATAGATTGCTCTGGGTGGTCATTAAGTATCCTTGTGACCTTAGAATTTCCCTGCAATCCTTTACTCTGTTGGTTACCACTGAAAAGACTACTTAATACTAACAAATTTTGTAGATTAATATCAGTAAGCTGTTGGTTTCAAGTTCGTGTCTGGTCCTTTAAAAAGTAATCTATTTGGCTTCAGAACTTGTTAATGTAGGATCTACATAGTGCTTCTCTTTGCTGTTGATGTGAATAAAAAGCTACAGTTACAGCCTACCAGAAATTACTGCTTCCTCTTGAATAGATAAACTGGGATCTAACAAGAGATTTCTCAAGTGGAGGTAAGCATTCCATGTTTAGATTCTAAAACTCACTGCCTTAGCTTTATCCTTCAATGTTGATAACCTTCAGAACATCAAAAACTTCGAATCCATTCCATTAAGATGTGTGAGAGTCTAAGTGGATGGGTGTGTGCATAATCAAATCTCTCCCCCTTTCTATTTAACACAATAGAGTCCCCTCTGCATTCACCTCAGAATGTCTTGGGACATTTTCCCTCCTCCACTGGCTCAGGTTTTATGATCTCTCACGAAGCCATGTCCTGGTACCTGGCTGGTTTCTTTGATTCTTGTCCTCACCTGAGGCGGCTCATCTGAAATCCTGGCCTTGGTTGAATGTATTGAGCGTATGCCCTTGAATGGGAATTTTGGTTCTTTTCTCTTTTCTGTCTTGGTCATGAAGTGAGGAGCTTTGCTGCTCCCCACCATGACATATTGTCTTGCTGGAGGATGAAAGACATGGGATCAATATGACATGGACTGAAGTCTCTCAAACTGTGAGCCAAAATAAACTGTCTGTCTTTTAAAGTTCATTACCTTGGGTATTTTATTACAGTAACAGGAAGCTTAGTAAAACAATACTTTTAATGGCTGCACTCTCATTGTATTAAGGGTCTGAGGCTCAGGAGAAGCCTGGAAGTAATAAAGATGACCATTAAACACTTCCCAGTTTACTGGCTCATCCCAGGCAATGGTAAAGCTAAGTCTATCATACATCCCTTCAATTTTTTGCCATCCAGAATAACATATGAATTCATATACATAGTATTTTGGGAACTAGGCATCATAAATTAGGATGTGCTGGCTATTTACTTGGCTTTTCTACATTTTGGAACCCTCCACAGTTGAATTTATCATTCTCTCTTTTAAAAAAATCATTTTAATTTTAGGAATTTCATGTGAGTGCTGTATTTACATCATTTCCACCACACACTATTTCCCCTCCAACTCCTCTGTTCCCCTATTCCCATTCAACTTTCATGACCTTTTCTTCTTTATCACTCTTACATGTCTGTTTGTCTGTCTGTCTTCTGCCTGCCTACCTGCCTGGCTGTCTATTTATCCATTTACATAAGTGCATATAAATACAACCAGCTGGCTCCACTTAGTGTTGCTCATATGTACATGTGTTTAGCGTTGATCTCTTGGGACTGGAAACCCATCAGTGTGCTTGGCCCTGGAGAAGACTGATCCGTCTCTTAGCAGCCTGTAGCTCTTTATCTAGGGGTGGGCCCTTGTGTGATGCTCCCATCCACGATGGGATGTCAGTTGGTGTTGTCGTTGTCCAAGTTTTGTTTAGGTGACTGTATTGTTCACATTTCGTGAGTGCAATTTCCTGTTGTGTATAGAGGACACTATATCATGACAGTGCTGATCCTCTGACTCTTACAGTCTTCCCATTCCTTCCTCTGTGAATCTTAGGTATAGGGGTTAAATGGTAGATGCACCCATAGGAAATGGATACTCACAGTCTCTTGTTCTCTGCATTTTGACCAGTTGTGGATTTCTGTGATGGAATCTAAAAAAACAAAATGAAGGCTAAATAACAATAAGGACTATCATAAAAGCCACAGGGAAACAATTATTTTATGTTTACTCAGAAATACACACATGTTCCTGTGTGTACATGCACATACAAACAATTCAAATAAAGTTATGCTGTTTGGGGTGATAATGATCCCCTCAAGAAGCATAAACTGCTTACCAAAGTCCTAGTGTTAAGCATGGGAAACCTCCCTATAAAAATAAAATATTTCTAAGTCTGTTTTTCCTCCTGACCACTTAGTTCCCAACAGTGGTGACTCCAAGACTAATTATTTGTTGTGCCTAGGCCATAGGCTTTGGCTCATTCCCTGACTAGTTCATAACTTATTTAACTCATTTAAAGTATTCTATGTATACCATTTGCTTAGTCACCTCTCCTTCAATTCTGGCCTGCTTCTTTATCCCCATCTCCTCAGTGTCTCCCTCAGCATTTCCCTGAGTTCATCTACCTGCTGGTGTATGTCTGCCTCCTCTGTCCATCTCTCCTCTCATCTCTGGAATCTCGTTCTTCTTCTCTCTCAAATTTTTCTTATACTCTCACTATTTCCCAGAATCCTCTCTCTTCCTTCACCTCCTATTTCCTGCCTCAGCTCATTGGTCATTGGCTTTTGTATTGACAGGTTATGTTTATAAGAGATCCTCTTTGACCAGGGAAGTTCAAAAGACCCTCCAAAAATGTAAGCTACTGCCATTGCCCATGGTTGCCTTCTAGAACGTAAAAGTAAGATCCTGTTAATGAAAATACTACACACTTCTAGCACAGGACTTAGCAGAATCAAGCCGTGACTGACCTGGCAACCTCCTTCTTGAGGACTAGCTCTTACAGTACGCAAACACAATAACCTGCCAAGGGAGATGAGCAATTGACAGACTGACTGAGCTGTAGAGCCTGTGAGCTACAACAGTAACCAGCACCACAAGATAGAACCAAGGGTATAATAGTGGCACTTACGTCGTGCTATTAACCAATAGTCACCTAATTGGACATAAGGACTGTCAAGTAGGAGGGAATTCATGACTAGTACTGTAAACCTAGCCAACTACATGTGGCTGAGGAAGTCATGAACCCTAGAGAACATATTACTGCATTGTTCCTAAGCAGTATAATTCCTAATTGTACTATAAACACCTATCCTTATATTCACAGATTAGTGTAGACACACCACCCTCATTATTAAAGAAGTTTCTTTTTGCAGAAGACAAGATTCATCATTTATTTATGCATTGTGTATTTATTTATTTATTTATTTATTTATTTATTTATTTATTTATTTATTTATTTGAGATATAGTCTCACTTTGTAACCTGGAACTCAGTATGTCGTTGGCCTTGAACTAACAGAGATCCACCTGCCTCTGCCTCACAAATGCTGGAATTAAATGTGTCCCACTTCATCTGGCTATTTTTTTTTAACTTGTTAAATGTTATTTTATACACATGAGTATTTTAGCTGCATGTGTGCCACATGATACATAGTGCATGTAAAAGCCAGAGGGCATGTTGGATCCCCTGTGACTGGAGTTATGAATGGGTGTGAGCCACCATGTGGGTGCTGGGAATCAAACCCAGGTCCTTTGGAAGAGCAGATAGTGCTCTCAACTGCTGAGCCATCTCACTAGCTCCTATGAAGTGGAAATTTCTGGTTTCTTTGGAAATTCAGTTGTGTCATGTGATTTTTTTATTTTGTCTTGTGATAGGATATTTTGCTGAAGCAGATATATGAAAGGATGTTTTGCTGAAGCAGATGCATGAGAGAGCACATGATGTTTTGCCTGAGCAGAAGCTTGACAGGGTTTGTGATATTTAGAAAGAATATAGGGCTGGAGAGTTGGCTCAGTGGTTAAGAGCACCAACTGATCTTCTGAAGGTTCTGAGTTCAAATCTCAGCAACCACATGGCGGCTCATAACCATCTGTAATGAGATCTGACACCCTCTTCTGGTGCATCTGAAGACAGCTACAGTGTACTTAGATATAATAATAATAATAATAATAATAATAATAATAATAATAATAATAATAAAGAATATAAATATAACCTCACAGACAGTGAGAAGATGCTCGTGCATTGCTGTGCCTTGCAAAGCTTTGTTGGTGTTTACTAGTTGTGCAACACTTTGATTGTCTTTCTTGGTCTTCTCTGGTCTTCACTGGTCTTCATTTCTTAGAGAAAAAAACACCAAAGAACTTCTTGAGGTATTCCGGTTGATTCTTGCTGCTTCTGCTGACTTGTGCCAATTTGGTGGGGTCTTGCATTTTCTGCTGCATCAGGCCACTGTACTGATTCATGTTTGTTGTTTGCTATTGGAATAGACTGCTGATATCCTGACAATGAAGATTGTGACCCCCCAAAACTTCTCTTAAACAGGTCCACAGACCCTCTTTTCCCTCTTTGCTACCTCTGGTCCATAGGCTAGAAGGGAAACTTTAAGAACACTAAATAAAGTAGGCTTTAAAAAATCTAAGCCTATACTCCTGTCTGGCTATTTTTTAAGAATGATGAGTTCGAGGGGCTGGAGAGATGGTTCAGTGGTTAAGAGAACTGACTTTTGTTCAGAGGACCCAGGTTCAATTACTAGTACTCACATGTCATGTTACAACTGTCTGTAATTCCAATTCCAGGAGACTCAACACTTTCACACAGACATATATGCAGGCAAAACAGCAATGCACATAAAATAAATATGAATAAATTTTAAAAAAGAATGATGAATTCTAGCCAGGGGTGGGTTTGGGTAGTGCAGGTCTTAACCCCAGCACTGGGGAGTTAGAGACAGATGGGTCAAGAGATCAAGGCCAGGCTGATCTTCATAGTGAGTTCTAGAAGAGTCAGGACTACACAGTGAGACCTTGTCTCTCCATCCCCCAAAGAACAAAGTATTCTTTATTTTTATTCAGTTATTACTTTTATACAGTTTTATTCTGTATGCATTGAAGTTAAAAAAATAAAACAACAACAATCAATCTTAACTCTGCTGATGCAAAGAGAAGACATTTCTTTTTGGGTCTACTTTAGAAGTAGAGGATTGTGAATCATCTTAACTGCATACAAAGCTATTTCTACTGAAAGTTTATTAAAATCTGAACTTAAATGAACTGAACTTAAAATCTGAAGTCAAAATGAAACAGTCAATCAAATAAACAAAGACACAAAAAGGACACTTTGGAGTCTAATAAATATATTGAGTAAATTTCTTGGTAAAAACGATTATTTATCTCTCTAATTGCTTATGATCTGTCGAAAGAGAGCTACCATTCAACAGATCATATGAGTGATGACATACACACAGATGTTTGACCTTCTCTTATATTTGGACCCTGAGCCATGTTTCAGATGGCTATATACAGGTTAAGGAAAGAAATTCATGGCTTATGAACCGTTTGTAGCAAAGATAGATTCAATGTCAATAAATAAAAAGAGCTGCAAATAAAAAATTAAAACTATATATTTTTTTATTCTGATATAGACAGTATACCATTTGTCGCTAAAACTCTTAAGTTGACTTAAAAAACAACTCAACCTGCCAAGGCAGCCAATTTGGTCTTCTGTTTTGACTGCAAATAAAAGTACACCTACAGCAGAATAATCTTGTCTTTTCTAGCAGCATATGGTACAAACTTTAAAAACAGATATGTTTATATTTCTGAAGATGCCTTGCTTGGAATTTGTCACATGGGGAAACATCTGAGAAGTTTTTGAGTCTATTTTTATGGAAAATTTGTCATGCTTTGTTTGGCTGTTGACTTGGAGAATTTTGTAATAGAGTAGTATAGGTCTTTAAATTGATTCTACATTTAAAAAAAACAATATAACACATATATTTTAGCACAGTCTCTGATGAGATTGCCCTAAAATAAATGAACACCTGTAAAACTGTTGATCCTTTCCATCACAGTAACAGGGGACACTCCATGTTATATGCTAATGAGGAATAAAGGTTTCAGATTTCTCAATCTTGTCCCTTTCAGTTGTAGTTATAAAATATTATTTACTTTTTTTTTGAGCACATGGTAGTGTATGCCTTTAATCCCAGCACTCAGGATCAGAGGCAGGTATGAATCTCTGAGTTCAAGGCTAGACTGGTCTACAGAATGAGTATCAGGATGGCCAGGGCTACAGAGAAACTTTGTTTCTGTCTCAACATCCTGCCCCACCCCAAAATGTTATTGTTAGCTTCTTAAGACTGTTTCACTAAGAGCTCTGTAGCATGAGGGCACGCTTATGTAACTTAAAATGACATTTGGGTTGCTAAAACAAACAGCAAATAAACAAACAAACCAAAAATAACCTGTCAAGCACCTCTCTCCTCTTAGAAGGCTCTTTTTCCCCTAGCTGCTCTCTTAGTGAAGAAGACACTGTTATCTGATAGTTTCATCGGTTTCTCTCCCTTGCTAAATGTAAGCAGAGGTAAGCTTCATATTTTATTTAAAAAACGACAGCTACCGATTGTGTCTGCTTGTTCGCCATCACTCCTCGGCTCTCAGCCTCAACACAGAGATGTCAGGAAAGAAATGCATTGACTGTTTGGAATGGTGACTTCTAGTGCGCGGGCTTGATACATTGTTACTGATGGCTTGATACATTTTGATACATTGTTAATGATTTGATACATGTTACTGATGGAAGCTTCTAGGTAGTAGGGTTTTGTCGATATTTTTTCTTTGTAGGGCTTTTCTATATTACTTAAAGTTTTAAAAATAGTGAATCATTAAATGTAGAGATAATGAAGTCATTACCTTCAAATATAAGAAAAATGCAGTTGATGGCCACACTCTTTACATCTATTTTTTACCAATGGGAGGCCCCACAGGAATTAGATAATGCATCTCATGTGCCTATTCTTGAATAATTAAATAAAAATGTCTGTAATATACATGGTTATACACATGAGTCAAATAAATGATAGATAAGATCTATCCTTCATTTCTCCAACGGGGAATTCGGCATTTGGATACTACATATGTTCAATTTTCTCCTCACCAGTTGGAAACTAGTTCTGAATTGTGCTGAAAAAATTAGAACTCATTAGGAAGGAAGAGGAAAGTTTGCCACAGGGCTAGGTAAGACGGCTTAGCAGTTAAGAGAAGGTACTTGGGCTGGGCGTGGTGGCGCACGCCTTTACTCGGGAGGCGGAGGCAGGCAAATTTCTGAGTTGGAGGCCAGCCTGGTCTACAGAGTGAGTTCCAGGACAGCCAGGGCTACACAGAGAAACCCTGTCTCGAAAAACCAAGAGAGAGAGAGAGAGAGAGAGAGAGAGAGAGAGAGAAGGTACTTATCAGAGCTTGGTTTTCAGCACCCACACCAGGCAGCTCACGACAGCCTGCAGCTCCAGCTCCAAAGGATCCAAATGCTCCTGGCCTCTTCAGACATCTGCACACACCCACACAGATACATCCATATAATTAAAAACATTAAAAAAAATAAGTATTTAAAATACATACCCTAAGTAAAGTTGAGAGACAAGTAGATATGAAAATGATATTTATGCTGATCATTTTTCCATATTCATAAAGCAAAACTAATGAAATACAATTTTTGTTTGCTATTTATTTTTTTTTATTATTTTAATTATTCATTTCACAGCTTGCTCACTGCCCCCTTCCATTTAACCCCTCCCACAATTCTTCCTCCCATCCCCCCTCCTCTTCTCCTCTGAGCATGTGGGGACCCACTGGAGATCCCTCCACTCTGGCATATTAAGTCCCCGTGAGGCTAGGTGTATCCTCTCCCACTGAGGCCAGACAAAGCAGCTCAGCTAGAAGAACACATCCCATGGACGTACAGGCAACAGCTTTTGGGATATCTTCTGCTCCAGTTGTTCGGGACCCAGATGAAGACCAATCTGCACATCTGGTACATATGTGCAGGGAGGCCTAGGTCTCGCCCGTGTATGTTCTTTGGTTGGTGGATCTCTGAGGCCCAAGGGTCCAGGTTAGTAGACTCTGTTGGCCTTTCTGTGGTGTTCCTATCCCCTTTAAAGGCTGCAATCCATCCTCCTGATCTTCCATAAGAGTTCCCAAACTCCATCCACTGTTTGGTTGTGGGTGTCTGCATCTGGATGTAGCCTCTCAGAGGACAGCCATGCTAGACTCTTGTCTGAAAGCATAACATCATTAATAGTGTCAGGGATTGGTGCTTGCCCATGGGATGGGTCTCAAGTTGGGCAGGTTTAGCAGTTCCCTAATCTCTGCTCCATCCCCCATACCTGCACTTCTTGTAGACAGGATAAATTTTGGGTCAAAAATTTTGTGGGTGGGGTGTTGTTCCTATCGCTCAACTGGGTGAAATACAAATTTTAATGTTAGAAGTAAGTCAATATATCTCTTTTTGTAGTGCTGGGAATCAAACACATGGCTTCATACACAAATGGCAAGCATTCTAAAACTGAACTGTGTCTCCAAACTTTGGCTTTTTGAGATAGGGTGATCTCAAAGTTCCTGTGAGTCTGGGATGCCTCCAGTGCACTCTTCCTGCCTCTCTCTCTGAGTGCTGGGATTGTTACCACCTTGTTATGGATATTCATTTTTAAGTAGGCTTTGCATTTTCTGGAGGGCCCCCTCAAAACGTTCTTTCATTCCTATTAAGCAGATTTGAAAAGCTTGATGATAGTCTATGGGTTAAGCCTTAAGGAAGTTAGTACGGATTAAATAGCTGAGATTAGAAATGGTTTTATTCTGAAGATGGCTCATTTTCCTAGCAACTGGACACCTCAAGGTTTGGATGAAGAGACTGGATGGGGATTTTGATTTATTTTTCCTTTGCCTAGCTGTATTAGCTTTCTCTGTTTGTCTAGAATCAGGTACATTTTGTGGAGTGTCTACTTCATGTTTTGAGTCACCCAATATTGAGCTCTTCTTCCTCTAACAATAGCCCCTCATGTTGCTGGTAGGAAAAGGAAGAGTTAATTCTTGTGGCCACAGTAGTAATTCCAGCACTGAGGCCTGTGTCCGAGTCATATTCTAGATAGCAGCAGTTTGCTAGCTGTGGAGTTGAAGCCTTGTTCAACACACATCGGAAATTCCCTGTTCTAGCGATTCCAGTGTTCGCCACTCAGAGCCTAGTGTCCTGACCTTAAAGAACTTATAAACCTCGTAGTAAGGGAAATAGGATAAGTTCAAAAAGGATAGTAAGTGCTTTAGGGAGCTTCTCATGCACGGGACTGTGTCTATGTAGCACAGAGTGGAGTGGCAGTCTGGCCAGCATCCAGTTGCTTTAACAAACTTGGCAGCCCATTGAATTCATAAGATTTCAATGTCTACCAGATCTCTGGAGAAGGGAATCCCACAACTCCCACTGGTGGCTGTCTGCTGGTTGTTTCATAGACTACACTAATGGAGGGGAGGGTTCAGCTTTCTCTCTCTACTCTTTTTGGTTACCAAAAACACTTCTTTCTTATGTTAAAGTGGGAATGTTGGACTAGATGCTGGGAAAGATCCCCAAATAAATCTCTTCTGGTTTTGTTTCATGGTTTGTTTAGTCTTCTCCACAATCTGATCTTTCCCACATCCTGCCTCTCCCTCCCTCCCTCCCTCCCTTCCTTCCTTCCTTCCTTTCTTCCTTCCTCCCCTTTCCCTTTCTCTCTCCTTCCCTCCCTGACTCCCTCCCTCCCTTCTTTCCTTATTTTCTTTTTTGAGATAAGGTCCTACTCTGGAGCCCACACTAACCTGAACCTCCCTGTCCTTGGCCTCTTGAGTGCTAGAATTAGTGTGCCCTTCCATGGCCAGCTTGGGT
The DNA here is from genome assembly GCF_900095145.1 of Mus pahari. NCBI lineage: Eukaryota > Metazoa > Chordata > Mammalia > Rodentia > Muridae > Mus > Mus pahari. Next base: position 60,815,304 of record NC_034592.1, read on the forward strand.
TTTGTTCATTGGAATTCCTTCTTTCCCCTGGCCCATATTACAGTTTGTACACATCTTTGTTATAAAAGGGCTGCTGCTTATAGCAGTAATAGCACCAGGGTCAAAGCTAGAACTATGTTATATGACATATGATATGTGATATGTGATATATAATATCTTCTCCACCTTGCCATTTTCCTTTACATTCTGTCTAGGATTCTGTTGATTTTATTTAACTACTTCAGAGAGTTGTTTTTTTTTTTTAATTTNTTTTTTTCTTTTTCCTTTTAGTTTTTGAGACAGGGTTTCTCTGTGNAGCCCTGGCTGACTCTGTAGACCAGGCTGAACTCAGAGATCTGTCTGCCTCTGTCCCCTGAGTGATGGAATTATAGGCATCTTGTCACCATGCCAGCTTCGATTTTAGTTTCTTGAAGCACTGTCCATGTGTCCCACTTGGTCTTTCTAGGAGGTGCTTCATTCTGTGGTTGGGTGAAGTGATAAGGTTCAAGAAAATTATCTTTAGCTCTTCTCTTTCTCTTTCTCTTACTCTTTCTCTTTCTCTTTCTCTTTCTCTTTCTTTTTTGCTTTCTCTTCCTTTTTGTTTCACTCCTTCCCACAGGGCCTCCCCTTCCATCCCATGGAGAGTGGATTCAGCTAGTGCAAAGTACTAACCAGCTAAAAGAAATGTACTAGTGTGCATGTAAGAGTATGTTCACCCTGAAATATAAAATGTTCCTTCTGAATGAGAGATTGGGCTTTTTGAGTAGGTTTTAGGAGCCTTCTAAGGGCAGGAGTAAGACTCAGAGAACTTAAACAGCATGACACACAGAAAGCAGCTGTAGTGAACAGATTAGAGAGTAAGATGGAGAAGTTACTCAGACCCGTTTAGGTTTGATTTCAACAGCTTTGATGAGAGATGATGAGGACTTGAAGCAATGCAGACAGAAAGGAAAGCAGACACGGTGGAGGAAAATGGGGTGGGGTAGAGACAGTCAAAAAGGAGGCTAAGAATAGGTAAACACTTTGGACATCAAAACAATCGAAAAAACATGGTCTGTTTTAAACATAGAGAAAGCAATGGATTGAGCACAAAAATATTTCTTTATCCATTTAAAGCATGAACCTTAGCAGCATTAAGTGTGCTCACATTGTTGTGTAGCCATGGATGCTGCCCAAAGCTGACATTCTCCCTCTTCCCTCCCCTGAGGCCACTGCTCTGCATTCAACCTTTGTGACTGTCCCAGGCCTCGGAAGTGCAAAGACATCATGTTTGTTCCTTTGTGGCCTGTTCCAGTTAGCCTTAGGTTCTCAGAATAGAAATCATATGCTGTGCCTCATCTCTGTCACAAAGTATTCCTAAATTCTTAAAAAATAAATAACAAGCACATTGACCAAGTATCGTGGTGCATGCCTTTAATCCCAGTGCTTGGGAGACAGTGGTAGGAGGATCTCTGTGAGTTCGAGGCCAGCTTGTAGACCAGTCTACAGATCTTAGTTCCACAACAGTCTGAGCACAGAGAAAACTTGTCTTAAAAACAAAACAAAACAAAACAAAACAACACAACAAATCAAACCATATCAAAACCAAAAGCAAACCAAAAGGCCACCAACCCCCCAAAAGATACCACATTGCATATATGCATAAGTAAAAGTAGGCTATTTCTGGGTTTTCTAATCACAAACTTCTGGAAAATTGAATTAAAATTTTTTGTTTGTTTCTGTGTTGTAGCCTAGGTATGATCTCTCTCTCTCTCTCTCTCTCTCTCTCTCTCTCTCTCTCTCTCTCTCCCTCTCTCCCTCTCTCTCTCTCTGTGTGTGGAGTGAGGGAGGTGTACCCTCTGAGGTCTCAGTGG
>NC_034592.1:60817233-60821635 GCF_900095145.1 Mus pahari
TGTGTGTGTGTGTGTGTGTGTGTGTGTGTGTGTGTGTGTGGGTGTGTGGGTGTGTGTGTGGGGGACCTGAAAGCAGCCCCAATGGGGAAATACAATCACCTGAAAGTGAGTTTCATCAACTTCTCCGGAATAGAAGGCCTGGAAGACAGTTTGAATGAGGAAGACTCAGAGCTCAGAAGCAAACCTGCTTTAAAGACCACAGATAGCATGACTCATAGTTTGAGTAAACCAGGCACAGCATAGAATCTCTGAAGGGTTTTCTGGTATTTATTGTTACCTGGGGCGGTGGGTATGTAGTAGATTCTGCTGCTCCAAGTAACATGCTGTATATACAAGCAAATTGTCTGTTTCGCCTCCCTGTCTGCATATCTTTAGAGTAGCGTAGGCAGTATTAGCTCAGTGGTGGCTGTTTTGAAAAACAGGTTATCATTACAAATATGCCTTGTATTTATTTTCATGTTATCATTTTGCTTAAAAATGTTCACTCATCTGGTTAAAAGAGAATGTAAGATCTTCCTAGATAAATTAATCAACATACTTACTTGCTCATTTTTCTTTTAATTTTAGTTTTCAAAACACCCAAAGGCTACATCCATTACAGGGTAATGGACTGCAAAATCTTACTTAATTGCAGTAAACACTCTTACAGGAGTTACAGGAATATATATATATATATATATATATATATATATATATATATATATATATATATGTATTGTCTACAAGTAAGAAACCCTGGGCCAGAGCTTTTTTGTGTTCTAAAGGCCATGGAAACTATAGCCTAGAACTCTTGGGGGATGGTTGTAACCAACATACTCCTAGTTCGAGTTTGATAACTATTACCAAGCAGTTCCCAGATCTGCCTTCCTCTGTAGGCTGTGCATGCTTACTTAGCAGGGAGATGACACTGGAAGAGGGCCTCGAATCACGAGTTAATTGGGTACTTTTCCTATTTACCTCCTGGCTAGGATGCACATTCCTTCTTTTGTCCTTACTTAAATAAAAAAAAACTTATTTGTGATTCCTTAGTGACAAAATATTTTAATGGAGTGATTTATCTATAAATAAAAAAATCACTAGGAATAGATAAGATAATACACGTTCAAGATTATTCAATGTATCTAGAAATTTCTAATAGATCCTGATGTCATTACAGATAGAACTATAGTTAATTCAATCTGAGAGGGTTCCTTAATTCAAGCTGAATTCTCTTGCTGTGCATTTCTGGTTCCTTGGGAATCCTATGAAGAATCTCAGGAAATTCTTTGCTGATTGGGGAGATAGTAGACTGTACCATATGGTCCACACATGTCACTAGCATTCCTCTAAGGAAGAATGCAGAGGATTATATTTAGAATACAGGGTATGTGTTCAGTGGTTCAGATGACCCAGGGGATTATTAGAATCTTCTTGTGGAATTTTTCTATAGTTAAAAAGACGACTCTGAAATTATGACCGTGTGGTGGACACTGCAGCCCATCTGTAAGTTTCTGTAGCAATGAGTTCTGCAAGGCTTTCACTATTGTGCGGTAATTTGAAAGCTATTCATACTTACCTTCCTACTCGATAGTCTCAAGTTTTCACAGACATCTTTTAGAATGCATCTGTGTATTTTACCTGTATGGGTGTCTTCCCCCCCCCTCGCACACATGTATGTGCACCATGCGTGTATCTGATGAATGAGGGGTTGATAAGAAAACATTAGATCTTCTGGAACTGGAATTACAGATGGTTGGGAGCCACCATGTGGGTGCTGGGGATGGAATCCAGGTTCTCTGGAAGAGAACCAGTGCTCTTAACCACAGAATCATCTCTGCAGCTCTAATCTTTCAAAGGACCCTTTTGACACAAGTGTTGTAATAGTTGCTTTTCTGTTGCCATGATAACACACCATGACCAAGGCAACTTACAGAAGAAAGGATTTATTTGGACTTACAGTTTTAGGGGAATAAGAATCCATCACTGTCACAGTCTGTAAGTGTGGCCGCACAGAGGCCCAGCAGTAGGAGCAGAAAGTTGAGGGCTCACATCTTGAACCACAAGCTAAAAACAGAGCGCTCACTGGAAATGGCACAGGGCTTTTGAAACATAAAGCCTGGCCCTAGTAACGTACTTCCTTCCTCCAGCAAGGCCACACCTCTGAAACCTACCTAGATAGCTCCATGGAGGACCAAGTATTTAAATAACAGCCTATGGGGTAAGGGTGGAGGGTGCATTCTCATTCAAAACACTACAGGTACCTTGTGAAGCGAAAACAAAACAAAAAAAAAAAGCCATCCATTAGTGATATATAATTGTTGTCCAAATAAGATGAGTTGAACTTATAACAGAAGCCAGAGTCAGTGCACCCTTTTCTCCATACTTCTTTGCTTGCAAATGTTCACGGCAATGATTTGTTGGTCTGGTTCCAGGTCTCTGGCTTCCATTACTCTATCAATATGGTACCTTTCTGGGACTCCTCTTGGATATCCTATTGCTGCTCCATGCCATGGAGATCCTGTAGCTTTGGATCTGTAGGAACAGCTCCTTCATGTGCTCTAGCAGTTTATCAATGTGGTAGATGCTGGAGTGGGCCAATCCAAAGCTTGAGATCTGGGCCTGGGAGGTATGTGAACTGGTCAGTACGCTGGCTTTCTGGCCCTCTCACCCTGGCTTACCTGCACCCCTGCCACCAGGGTCAGCTCTACTGCGCTGCCCAGGAGAGGTACAGGGACCACTGTATAAAGTACTGCAGCTGGCTAGGGGAGAGGTCAGCTTTCCTCCTCTCACACCTCCAGGGCCAGCTCTCCCACAATGCCCAGGTGAGGGGTGGGGCCAGGTCTGTCTGCACAGCTCTTAGACATCAACATATCTCTGGGTGGCAGCCCAGATCAGGGATGTCTGTCTGGCCTTTGGTGGCTGCTGTAGGGCCACAGACCTAGCACAGCCCAGAACCCCCACCAGGGTCTCAGGTGGCACCACTGGCTGTTCCTCACTACCACCAAGTCTCCCGTTCTGCCTCTCTTCACTGTGCCCACACCCTCTGTTTCTCTTTCTCTTCCATTTCCCCATCACTTACTTTCTCCTCTCAGTGGTACCCGGGGTCTCTACGTGTCTGGGGGTCCTCTCAGGGGTGCTATGTCTCCCTCTCATTACACACACTTTTAAGACTACCTAAGGCCTCCTTTTCTTATGGAAATTTAAAAATTAAGAGAATTCTACCCATTCAAGTAATTTTAGTCTAGAGAACCAGTTACTCAGATGACTTCTTATCTATGATATATTTTATATTCTATAATAACTCAATATCCTACTTTTGATAGACTTCAGATGAGCAGAGTATAAGCGATCAGCTTAAGCATCTCACGTAAGGATTTTGTGATGGAGAGATTTCAGCCTTTCCTGTCGTATTGGTTGGAACATTGACTAACGGTTTTATTTTTAATAAAAAGATGACTCTGGGCAGCATTTTATTTTCCCCTCACCGGGATGAAAGTGGTATCAGATGCTTGTCTGAAGGCTGTGAAAAATAAGAGCCCCATGATGCCACCAGTGACCTTTGGCAGGCAACTGATCCCTTGAACCGCTTTTGCCTCTGGAGTTTCTAACCAAGGTTTCTCCTGGTCAAGCCATCGACAATCCAAATGTCAAACAACAGTGCGGCCATTTTTCATCTCAAGATAAATGCTTCTCTAATAAGGTAGTCAATTAGTCATATTCACATTACAATACATCCCCTCATGCACTTTATGTTCTATGAAGATCTCTGTAGTCTTGTGACCTCCTTATTAAAAAACCTCTTCATTCAGATTTCAGGCTATTAGAACACGTAATCAATTCAGATGTGCCCCATAGACGACCTCATATATTGACAGTTTCATTATTCCAATACATTTGTTGAAGGTGGGACATGGGAAAAAAAATCTCTGTCTCAAGAAAAACAAAACAAAACAAACTGCAACTGCATTTCATTCGAGATGACCCACCCTTGATAAAGATAATGTTCTAGAATGGTCTTTTTGCTGAGGCAGAACTTACATTTCATGAAGTTCTTTTAGGATTTCTTTTTTCATTTGGAAACAAGGTTCTCCTTAGAATTTCTTTTAAACACAAATTCTAAGTTTGCTTTTTGCTAGAAAGACCATCCAGTGTGAGAAACAGTAGGAACACATTCTGAGTTCTCAAAGCCTTAATATATATGTACACCGCTTTAAAGATAACTTTTCTGGGTTTGTTGCTGTGGTTTAGAAACAGGGTTCCATGTAGCTGGGGTTGGGGGTGGTGTGGGTGGTATGCAGTGGTGTGTATGGGTATGTTGAGGGGAGTGGTGTGTGGGAAAGTGTGTGTGTGTGTGTGTGTGTGTGTGTGTAGAGTGGTGTGTGTGGGGGGTGGTGGTGTGTGTGTGTGTGTGTGTGTGTGTGGT
>NC_034592.1:60822100-60828402 GCF_900095145.1 Mus pahari
GTGTGGTGTGGGTATGTATGTGTCTGTGTGTGTGTGGGGGGTGTGTGGGGTGGTGTGGGTGATGGTGTTTCTGACCCACTCCTCCTCTGTCTACTGCCTCCACTTCTCTGTGTGATGATCATTAACACAGACCACCATATTCAGCTCTGTTTTACTTTTAATTTTCAATTCTTGTTAACGGTAACACTATTTCTCTGTATTTGCATGTTCTTAAAATTATTTTTATTACAATTGTACAGTTTGTCCAAAAGCAGCTACTCTTAAGGGAGGGCTATGAATGCCACCATTTTTAGAGATCTCCTTATTTTAACTTAACAGAACATGGCTAGGCTGTACCTGTTGTAGAGTCCATGCAAAGCACACTCGGGACTTTGGATTCGACCTCTAGCTCTAAATTAATGAAGTTTAAAAAGACCCTTTGAAAAGATGTTAGATGGGAACTCAGCATCCTCAGACATTAGACTATAAACTGTTTCAACTCCGTTTTGGAGATGTACTAAATAATAGTACTAGATATGTGTGTGTTTATAGTGACAGAGAAAAATAGTTCCATGCCCAGCCCATATCTTTGGTAACTCATCAGAAATAAGAAATATTTAGAATATTTAAATAAACTGGCTGAAAAAATTAAAAAGCGTATCTTACATTGAAAAGTAGAGTAGAATTTCCAATAAGTATTATAAATAAAGTAACCTTCATGGAGTCAATTATTTATTGGCTTATTCATCCCTTCTTTCTTCTGGATAGTCAGTGACAAGTACCTATTCTGAGCCAGGTATTGTATCAGGCAGTAGAGATACAAAGATAAATGACACTCTGCCCTCCGGGGAGGCTTTTCTCCTCCTGGAGTTTTAATGTTTAATTCAATCAGTGCTTTTCTTAGGAAGAAAAGACAACGGAGGAGAAGGGGAAATGAGGGTCTGAGAAAGGTATGGAAGCCTGATTCAGAAGCGCCTTGGCTTTTCCTGTGAGGTTTTGGAGACATTCTATTAATATAATGAGGTTGCTCCGTTACTTTCCCAACGGAAATGAAGCACATAGTCCTGTGAAGGTTATCAGTGCAAGGCTAGGTGCATAAACGGAGGGCAGGTGAGTGTTGGCTGGAGTCCTGGTCCTCGTACCAACTCACTTGTACCTTTGTGTCGTTGTCTTTTTGTTAACTAACACTAATTGTGTTAGTATCTTTGTGAATTGGTTTCCTTGCTGCAAAATGTGAATAAAGACATGAACATGGTGGTTTATGCCTGTAATTCTTGCACTTTGGGGAATCAGTAAGGAGAATCCAGACCTTGTTACTAGCCCAAGCCTATTCTTTTCCTATCTATCTATCTATCTATCTATCTATCTATCTATCTATCTATCTATCTATCTATCTATCTATCTATCATTCTTTCTACCTCTTTATTAATGAAATGTGATTGTGATCCACACAAAAAGTCATGAAACCTTGGAACTGTATCTTTCAGTGTTAAATAGTACCATTGCTAACCTTAATGTTTTATAAGATTTTGGAGTAACTATGGTACAGCCCATCCCCTCATCCTCTGGTCTGGCTATGCACGTTTTGGCACGGATCCCAGACTAAATATAGCAAGTCTTGTTTCATGGGCCAATATAATTTCTAATCCCTGGGTTGATCGAGCAAACCTTTCCAGACAAGATCTACTTCACAAATGCATTTAGATGGACATTGCATATACCTAATAGCACATCAGAATTGAAAACCCAGGTCATCAGCATTAGCTCAGCTAACTGATCAGAGGCTTGCATTAGGGAGCCAAGCAATCTCACCGGCACATTCTGTTGGGAATTGACTAAACATAACTGTTAATTGAAAAAAAATTAAAACTGGAGCAGTCGAGATACACTCTCCCTCTGATAGCTGCATACAATTCCCCTAAGTGTTAATGGAAACTCAGCAGAGTGCATCACCCAAAGAACATGCCTCTTAACGTCCACGCTCACCTGCCACTCTTCCATCTCATGGTCTCGTGCAGGGGTCGGGGGGGGGGGAGCGGGGAAAGGGAAGACCCTCCCCCGAGAAAGTTCGACGGAGGTTGAAGAAGGCAGAGTCCATCTCTGCGCCCTCACCAGCTCATCACACCAGGCTTTTGTTAGCACGGCCCAACTGCTCAGAATCACAAGTTGCCACGCTCATGGGACTGGCTGTTTATCTTTCTAGAATAGACAGCCAGGCTTTTACCTTGTTTATCCTATGAAAGAAAGGCTTACAGCGTCCAGATCCTGCTAGAAGTGGTAGAGTATGCCTATAGTCTTAGCACCCCGGAGTTTGAGGCAGGAGAACACTCAATTCCAGGCCAGTGTAGACTAATAGTAAATTGGAGGCTTTAAAGGCCAGCCTGAGCTATATAGTGAGACTGTCAAAACAAAACAAAACAAACAAAACAGAAACAAACCTCCCTATGTGGGCATTAAAGGACATTTGGTGGTGGTAGGACATTGACTGAAATGTCTTGTTTCTGAGTTCTGGGGCTCACAGAATGCTTTGAAGAAATTTTGTGCTCTGAGTTTCAGAAGGAAAAGAGATATTTTTATTCTCCCATTCATTTTGATTTAAAAAAAAAAATCAAGCCTGCATCTTTTAATTTCTGCACTAGCTGAAATCAGTTTCTGCAGTGGAGCCAAGTTGCTATCACAGCTCTGTGAAAAGTCAATGAGGAATTTGAGAGGGCTGGGTCTACATTCGCCTCTAGCAACGTAGGTGTATATGTTTGTTTGCTTGTTTGTTTTACAGCATCCTGATGTACCGGCCCAATGACCAGGCCCAATGTGTCCTGCATCCTCTCCAGGGAAGAGACCATTCACTGTGAGTCAGAGTGAGCACCACGTCAGCCATTTCTTTGACTTGTGCCTTGTCTTTGTTTTCTGTGGCTGTCTTATGAAGGTACTGCAAACGGTGGCTTAAGGCAGGCTTTCTGTAAGTTCTGGGGATGAGTTCTGAGTTCTGTCTCACTAGGCTGGAATCTAGGCATTTCCAGGACTGCATTCGTCTCTCCAGGCTCTGGAGAGAGCCACTCTTGTGCCTTCAGCTTCTTATTTCAGCTTCCTGAGGTTTTGCGTTTCTTCTTCCCGGTCCCTTCCATCTTCAAAGCAGAACAGTTCATGAGTCTTTCTTACACACATGGACATTGTTTGGGCACCTATTCCTCTGTCTCTCGCTTCTATTTTCAGACTCCTGAAAAGAGAAAATCCAGGAGTCTCTTTGTTCCTTCTCTTCCCCCAACATGTGTGGTACTAGGAACTGAACCTAGGGCCTTGGGCATGGTAGGTAAGCTCTCTACCTCTGAGCTGTGCCTCATCATGAGGATGGGTATCCACCGTTTACTTTTTATGTAGGGACAAGAGTCTCATTAATTTGCTAGGCTGGCCTTATACTTTTGAAGCTCCTGTCTCTCCACCCCTCCTATAATTGGGTTTATAGGACCCACCAGGCTGGACTTTCTTATTTTAGGGTCAGCTGATTAACAAATCATAATTAGATGTACAACTTGAATTTCTCTTTACTCTGTAACATAACATGTCTACAAGTTCTGGATATTAGGATGTAGACTTTTTGTGTTTGTTTGTTTGTTTGTTTGTTTGAGACAGGATCTCTCTGCCTGCTCCTGGCTGTCCTGGAACTCCCTGTGTAGACCAGGTTTACTTCAAACTCACAGAGATTGGTTTGTCTCTCCTCCCTCAAGTATTTGGTTTAAAAGTGTGTGCCATCACGCCTGACTCAGCATGTGTACATTTTTATCTATGACAGGGTTGGAAAAAAAAAAAAACTTCCCATATTCCCACTAAAGGAAAGAAAAAAGCAGCAACATTTTAAAGAAGGAAACAATTTTCTTTTTTCCATGAGAGTAAAATTAAAAACCCTCTCAGTTCAATATATGTCATTGGCTTTGAATCACATCTCCACATGAGGCTTGCTTTGCTGAGGGAGAAGTCCCAGACTGAGACAGCCATAGCCACAACTTTAATGGTGTTCTCAGTGGCTCTGGGGGCTCGCCTCCTGTTTTAACAGCCAACTGGGGTAAGTGACTGCGTGAACACAGATGCCTGTGAAATTTAAAGGTCTGTCCTTCAACTCAGTGCTAAAGCACTTGTGCGTGCATGAAGGCTGGGGTTGGAATCCTCAGAATCCCCGCAGAGGCCTGGTAGGCTGGCATGGCCAGTTGGTGTTTGCACAAACTCTGGCTTCCACTGTGCTTGTCCTCTCTCTCTCTCTCTCTCTCTCTCTCTCTCTCTCTCTCTCTCTCTCTCTCTCACACACACACACACACACACACACACACACACACGTGCTCACCCTGATGGAAACCAGCTGCCTTGTTTTAAGCTGTCCAACAGAGAGACTTAGTGACAAGGCATGCAGGTAAGCTCCTGGAGAAGAGCAGGGGAAGAAATGTGTCACCATGACACCGATGGAGGAAAGAGTCCAGTCAGTTCTTCCCAGGGTGCATCTGGAAGGAACACACCCTCGGTCCAGTAGTCTTGAGGCTGGAGCATCAGATGATGCTGTCTGTCCAGATTCTACACAGAAGACGGAGACAGCACATGCTCATTGCCTATGCCACCACGGTTTAGGGGCAATCTGCTCCATAATACTATATAACCAATGCAATGAAAAGGTATCATAGGAGCCTTAGAAAACAGAGGGAAGAAACCCCACTCATAGCTCTCCTCCTTAGCCACAGGCCCTGCTTTAGGTTTTGCACACTGTTTGAATATGTTTGGCTCAGGGAGTGGCACTATTAGGAGGTGAGGCCTTGTTGGAGTGGGTGTGGTTAGCTGGAGCTAAGAAATTAGCAGTGATTAAGAAGAGACCAGCATCACTGAGGTGAAATCCGGGAAGTGTTTTCTGAGAGCACAAAGAAGCTGTGTTCCAGAGGTAGCCAAGGCTGTACCTCGTGCTGCAGGTGGACTTGGTGATGCAGAGGAGTTACCCAGGTGGTACTGGTTTTGAAGGTACGCTAACTGAAAAATAAGACGCAATTTTTATCTACCTTATAGATAGCAACAGTATACAAATGTGTGCATCTGTGCAGACTGAAATAAAGTATGTGTCTTAGGGTTTTACTGCTGTGAACAGTATATTAAGCTATAAGCATTTTCATGTTGCTATGAAAAAATATCTTCATTCTTATGATTCTTACCGGCTAAACAAATATTCTCTCAAGGGAAAGTGCTGTAGCATAGCTAATCTCTTGTCTATTCATGGGCGTTTCAGTTACTTCTTATTTTATTTGCAATTACAGATAAGGTAGCAGCCCACGTCTTTGTTTATGGGCCACCATCTTCTATTTTATTACCCCATTGCCGTAGTAGTGCTTTGACTAAGGCTCAGTGATGGATGGGTCACAAAATTTGATCACACCCCATAAGCTGCTTTTATTTTTCTCTACTTTTCTTCTTCTTTCCTTCCTTCCCTCCCTCCTTTTCTTTGTTGTCATCCTTCCTGAAGTGGAAGTTTCTGGCCCTGTCATTCGATGCAGACTCATGTGATGTTCTGCTGAAGTAAGACCCGTGAGAAAGCGTTGGGTCAGAGGGTTTGACCTGTGCTCGGTCCTCAAATTTCAGAGCACTGTGGTGTCTGTAAGTTCTTAAGTCCTGAAGCTGAGGAGGGTTTTTCAGTCATTGGGAAGTTACTCAACTCACTGTTAGGGTTGTGAAGGGAAGACAGGGTGGGATGGGTGGGGAAGGGAGAGAGAGACTCTTCCAGGGAATGGGACCTCATTTCCTTTGCCTAGATCTCACCCCTTACAGGACTCACTAGATTCCAGTAGCACCACAGGCTGGCCACCAACCTTGAGTGCACAGGCCTTGGGGGAACATTTGAGATCTAAACCACAGTGAACATCCCTAGCTTCATCATTCAGTACCATAGCTGCAGCTCTAATAAGAAGCGTTTGCTGCTGCTTCATAGAGTGAACTGCAAGGAGGTTTTCAACAATATCTGTGAACAATTTTATCTCTCAAAAAATTGTGCCAAGTTATGAAAGGTATCATTGGGGAATCTCAACCAAGAATCAAAAGCCTAGCTTTTACAGAGTCAAGCAATCGCTGGGACAAACACGGAATTAAAGCACGGAAGTGTTCACTGAACGCCCACGGGGCGGAGTTCAATATCAGGTAAGGTACAGAGAGGAATGAATAATAAAAGAACCAGCTGGGTGTGGTGGTGCACGCCTTTAATCCCGGCACTTGGGAGGCAGAGGCAGGCAGATTTCTGAGTTTGAGGCCAGCCTGGTCTACAGAGTGAGTTCCAGGACAGCCAGGGCTATACAGAGAAACCC
>NC_034592.1:60828712-60829957 GCF_900095145.1 Mus pahari
CCCCCCCCCCCCCCCGCACTGAAAGACTGTCCCCAGTCCCACACAGCAGAATGAAACTACGGTTTAGGTCCCAGGTTCTGTAGTTTGATTTGTTTGTGATTTTCCATGTTAGCTTGTGTAAGGATTAGCTCCAGAAGCAAGGCCTTTTCACCAGCGAGGAGAGGTCTTCACACAGCTGGAGACTGGAAGGAAGAAACTGCTGGAAAGTTCCCTTTCTGCCCCTGGAATCCACACCCACCATTTTCAGTCTGGCCAGATCCCCACCTGCGGAGACAGCCAGCATCAAAGGCTCTGTGCCCTTTAGCTCCCCACTGGTACTGCAGAGGGAGAGCTGCTTATTTCTCTGCTTTCCGTTCAGAGATTTCATCGGCTGGCTTTGTCAATGGCTACAGAAGTAGGTATACAGCCTCTGTGTCTTCAGATCGCAGTGACTTCTGTCTACTGCCAAGTGCAAACAGTCCATGGGCACTACAGTACTGTGCCTGGCCGGCTGGCTCGCACATTGGAACCCCTCAGATTATCCTATCTGTGTGCCTGCCCAGCTGGCTCACACATTCAAACTCCTCAGATTATCCTATCTGGGGCATGCTGCCTGCTTTCTTCTGGGACTCTGACTGACACACAGCCAGACCTGTGAATGCCAGATGTCTTCCTCATTCAGTCTCGGCATCATTATTGTTGTTGCTGTTGTTGAGTCGAGTCTGATGAGATCTGGAGCTCACCAGTTTGGTAATATCACTGAGATTAGTGAGATTTGGGGGATCCTTGTAGGTTCCTCCCCCCACCCCGTGGTGGAATTATAAACTTTACCACTATGTTCTGCTTCTTTTGTGGGTCCTGGGGATCTGAACTCAGGTCCTCATGCTTGAGCCACTTCCCCGGTCCTTGTCACTGTGTTAAAGCATTTGTATTTATTATTACAATTACTGTTTGTGTGTGTGTGTGTGTGTGTGTGTGCGCGCGCGCGCGCATGCGCGCGCAGGTATACACACATGCTGTGGCACATATGTACAGTGATGTGTTTATGAAAAGATAAAGAATTATGAAGATATGTTCTATGGGGGTGTGGTGAGGTATGGGGGAAGGAGGTGCCCAGGCATCCCTTCCCCCTGAGGGACCAGACACACACACCAGTATAGTATAGAATAGAGTTTATTCAGGGCATGGGGAGGGGAGTTAAGAGAGTTGTAGAAGTAGAGAAAGGGAGGGAGAGAGAGAGAGAGAGAGAGAGAGAGAGAGAGAGAG
>NC_034592.1:60830017-60832517 GCF_900095145.1 Mus pahari
GAGGGGAGAAGAGAAGAGAAGAGAAGAGAAGAGAAGAGAAGAGAAGAGAAGAGAAGAGAAGAGAAGAGAAGAGAAGAGAAGAGAAGCAGAGGCTGGCCATGACCATGTGGAGAGAAGGGGAAGGGAAAAGGGGGGAAGAGGCAAGAGAGAGAAGCAGGAGGAAGAGAGAGGGAGGAGGGGGGCAAGCAGCCCCTTTTATAGGACCAGGCCTAGCTGCCTGTTGCCAGATAACTGTGGGAAAGGAGTCCAGACAGAATACCAACACACAGGACACAGGACAACTTTTGGGACTTGATTTTCTCCTTCCACTGACGTCCCAGGGGTTGAACTCAGTCTGACTTGTGAAATAGGTGCTTTTACTCAGAGCCATCTTGCTAGTCCTTGTCACTTAACAAACCTTAAGTGCCCACTTGTCTCAACCAATATACTTTGAGAGTATTTAGAAATGGACACTAATTTAATATCTAACCTTCTTACATGGGGTGTGGTGGAGTGGATGTGTAATCCTAGCAGTAGGGATATGGGATAGAGAGATTGCCAAAAGTTCAGAGCCCACTTGCCCTGCCTAGGGAGACTCTGGCTCAAGCCACAAAATGAAACAAAAAATTCTAACTTTCTGACCTTTTACAGTTTTAGTTAAGATAAATTTTATCTATCGAATGCTTCAGGGTCTTGATGATGGGACCAATTCTGTGCAAGGGAACTGAAGAGGGTTTCCAGCAGACAGTAGTCTATGTCGGTCACTTGGTAATAATATTGTGCCTTCTACACAGAGCCCCTCACATCCAAACTAAACAGCTTTATCTATCATCAAACTAAAACCACACCAATAGATTTTTGAAAACGTTTGTTTTAATGCAGTAAGATCTGTTTTTTTATAAATATTATTTATGTTTACGTGTGTGGGTGTTTCGTCTGCATGTATATCTGTGACTACTTGTATGCACTACCCATGGGAGAGAGAAGAATGTGTTGGATTCCCTGGCAGTGAAGTTACAGGTAGTTTTGAGCTGCCGTGGGGGTGCTGGGGATAGAACCCAGGTCCTCTGGAAAAGCAGCCAGTGCTCTTAACCACTGAGCCATCTCTCCAGCCCCAGTGACATCTATTTATATACTTTAAGTTTTCACCCCTGCTAGTAGGTTTGTTCATATTTGTAGGACTTCTCCGACAGTTTGAGTATTTTTAATCGTTAGGCCACTGGTTCTCCCTTGTTCCTGACTGCAAGGTATAGTGTGTAGAACCCTCCCTGCACCAATGCTGACTGTAAGGCTAGGTTGGTGTCCCCATTCCACTCTTTTCTGGAGACTTTCAACTCCTCTCTCAGTTTGTTCCCACTTTCTCCTTTGCATGGGAAATATACCAGGTGCATAGACCTTTGTCATCTCCAGTTTCTCCCATGCCAGTGATGTCTTCAGTGGCCACCTTAGGAAATATTAACCCACACTTACTTAGAAAAGAAACTGACCTTTCCATTAGACTTGTTCCAGGCTTAGTAGAACCAGAGACCATGTTCTTAATGTTTTCTTTTCTTTTCTTTTTTTTTTCTAATAAAATTATGGCTCTACTGGGATGAACAGGATTAGAAACCAATTTAGCTGGGTGTGGTGGTACACATATTTGTAATCCCAATGCTTAGGAAACAGGGAGGAGGTTCCAGAGTTTGAGGCTAGCAAAGGTGTGGTAGTTTGAATGAGAAATGCCCCCCATGGTCTTGGACATTTGAATACCTGGTCTGGGTGGATGGCACTGTTTGGGGAGGTCTAGGTGTGTAGACGGCTCTGAGAAAATAGGTCATTGGAGCAGCTTCGAGATTAAATCCTCCTGCCAATTCCACTTTATTCTCTCTGCCTCATGCTCATGGATGAGATATGATCTTTTAGCTTATGGCTTCTGCTACCATGCTTGTCACTTTTGGCAGTGCTTCCTGGCTGTGATGGACACAATCCTTCTGGAACTGTAAACCCAAACAAACCTCCTCCTTCATAGTGTTTTATCATAGCAACAGAAAAAGAACTAAAACACTGGGCTGTGTAACCAGATCAAGGCCAGTCAAGCTCTGTAGTAAGACCCTGTCTTACTACAAGAAACTAAGGGTTGGGAAATATAGCTCAGTAGGAGAGGATTTGCCTTCCATATGTCCATGTGCAGGAGCCCTGGGTTCAATTCTCAGCTCCGCAAAGCAAACAAACAAAAAGAAGGTAACTCAGTGTTGAGTGGGTTAAATAAACCAGATTCTTCTTAGAATTAAAATGATTACATATTAACAGACTAGTAACTCATCTTCATCGCTATTATGCTCATATTTTCAGCGGCTATTTTGTTCAAATCATTTTTATTATTAGGATTAATTAGGAAGGATTATGTAAGACATAATTTTTCCTAAGGACTTGCTAGGAGAAGTAAGGCTGGAGACAGGACTCAGTGCTTAAGAGCACTTACTGCTCTTGCACAGAACCCAGGTTTGGTTCCTAACACTCAAATGGTGGCTCCCAACTATTT
>NC_034592.1:60833931-60839609 GCF_900095145.1 Mus pahari
TCTTCTTCTTCTTCTTCTTCTTCTTCTTCTTCTTCTTTAAAAAAAAAAACCTAAAGGAGCATTTGCTCTCTCAAATGAGTCAGTTTCAATCCCCCTTGCCATTTCTTGCAGCAATAATGTATTTGTCTAGAAGCGCTTTAAGTTAACTTAACGTGTTCAGTTTGCCATTAGGGAATGATTTATGTCTCATGAAAAACAGAGCTTTTCTAATATGTGTGAAAAGAATCTCCAAAGACCTTTCCCCTCATTCAATGTCCATCACATTTTGGCTGTATGCAAAATTCCCTCCAGATGAGCATCGGACTTCACCCCCTAGAAGGTGGGGACCCTTTCTATTTCACCTTTCCTCTGGTATATGGCACAGTGGTTCTCATAGATAAAACTGGCACCCCCCAAAAAATTTATTCAAAAATTCTGAAACCGGTGCATCATACTCAATGCCAATAGAACTAACAAAAACTAATAGTGGCGTCTGATTAGTCATCTCTTCCAGCTCCAAGAGAAACAGAAAGTCCAGAATCAGGCAACCCAGGGGAGTCTGGAGTTTTTGTAGGACGTGAGAAGGGAAAATATTTACTGTACTTGACAACAGCTTGGCCGTGTGAGAAATCCACAGCCGTGTGCGGCAGTGAAGCAAAGCAAGCCCCACGGCTGGCCTAAGCTTTTTACCACGCCTACTCGCAGCGCTGCCTCTTTTGCTGCTTCTGTTGCCAATTCTGCCCATTTGCCAAAATAAAGACGTTCCTTAGGCAGCTAGACCTCAGCTGCCAAGATGAACTAATGACTTCGGGATGGGAGGCAAGGGCTTCCTGTAGGATTCCCTGGACAGATACAACTATGCATCAATCCCTGTGGAGTTCCTGTTTAAATATAGAGGGAAGCAACTTAAAATTATTGACATAAAAATTACTAACAGAAAAATTATTTTTCCAGTCTTTCACTTGTCTTACAATTTTTTTTTGGTTTTTACTTTTCTTCCTTCCTTTCTTTCTTTCTTTCTTTCTTTCTTTCTTTCTTTCTTTCTTTCTTTCTTTCTTTCTTTTTTTTGAGACAGGGTTTCTCTGTGTAGCCCTGGCTGTCCTGGAACTCACTCTGGAGACCAGGCTGGCCTCGAACTCAGAAATTAACCTGCCTCTGCCTCTCAAGTGCTGGGATTAAAAGCGTGCACCACCAAGCCCGGCTTTATTTTTATTTTTTATGTTGAGTTTTTTTTTTTTTAAGTTAAATCTTCTCTAAGTAAACTTTAAAAAATGTTATTTAAATGGTTGTCATGATATTTACCATTCATCTTTACATAGTGAGACTACCATTTTAGATGTAAGTAAAATGTTTAACCTGTGTGCAGAATCGAGGAAATTATGCAATTTATATTTTACAGTACACATATGCATATTTATTTTGCTCTTATCCAAACTCTGGAGAGAAAAAGGAAAACTCTAACAGGCTTCTATTTCCCCTCTTGGTACATTCTTCTGCCACTCTGTAGATGTTATAAAATGCTTGCTTTGGACTTGCTTTGAGCCTTGCTGTCTCTCTTGCTAGAACTGCTATGTTCGTGGAGCACCAGAAATATTACATGCATCTGGGCTTGGTACTGCAGGTCTGTAATCCCAGCTATTCAGGAGGCAGATACAGGAAGAGTTCAAGGCCAGACTGGGAAATTTAAGAAGACCCTAATTGAAATTAAAAGGAAAAAGAGACCTGAAGATGAAGCTTAATTAAGTCTGGTCCCAGTACAGAAGGAGGAAGGAAAATAGGGAGCAAGGGAGGGAGGGAGGGAGGGAGGGGCAGAGCGTGCACACAAATAGTGTATGTGCAAGGACTTGTGGATAGACATGTTCTCTGAAAACTTCACTTAGAAGATATTTTCAAAATGACACCCTCAAAGCGGCAAACCAGGTGTGGGTTTATTATGAATGGTGGGCCCTGTGTACCTGTGCAGGTCAGATGCCCACGAAGCCAGCCCAGAAGATGAAACCAAAATAAATATAACCTTTCTTACTTTTCCTTTTTATAAATTTAAACATCAGTAATCATGTAAGTACATGATGGCGGGGAGTGATAGCACAGTGGTTAGGAGTCCTTGCTGCTCTTCTAGAGGACCCAAGTTTGGTTTCTAGCACCCAAATCAGGCAGTTCACAGTCACCGATAGCTCTAATGCATGGGGTTTCAATATCTTCTGGCCTCTGGTCACTTGCATGCTTGTGGCACACACATACACACACACACACACACACACACACACACACACACTTAACATAAAATAAGACATGCTAATAAAAACAGTATTAAAAATAACACAGTGAGCTAAGGAAATATAGCTCAACTGACAAAGTACTTCTCTAGCATTTTCAAGGACCTGCGTTTGATCCTTAGCACCAAAGAACTCAGGTGTGGTAGTGCACACCAGCAACCTGAGCACTTGAGAGGTGAATGCAGGTGGATCAGAAGCTCAGAAATTCAAGGTCATCTTTTGTTACATAGAGAGTTTAAGGTTAGCCTGTACTACTTAATACCCTGTCTGAGAGAGAATGAGGGATGGAGAGAGGAAGGATGGTAACGTCAGGCTTGGTTGCATACACCTATGATTCTGTTTTGGGGAGGTTAAAGCGAGAGTATTGCAGTTTGAAACTGTAGTGGGTTGAATGAGAGTGGTCCCCATAAGCTCTTATGTTTGAGTGCTTGGTTCCCAGTTAGTGAAACTATTTGGGAAGGATTAGGAGATGTGGCCTTGTTGAAGCAGGTGTGACACTGGGGGTAGGCTTTGAGGTTTCAAAAGCCCTATGCCAGGCCTATGTCTCTTTCTCTGCATGCTCTCTGTAGATCAGGATATAGAACTTTCAGCCTCATGCCTGCTTGCATGCCTGCCTGTGTGTTTCTGTGCTCCCTACCATGATGACCATGGACTAACACTCTAAAACTGTAAGCAAGCCCCCAATAAACGGTTTCTTTTAAAAGTTGCCTTGGCCATGGTGTCTCCTCCCAGAGATCATCCTAGGCTACATACTAAGTTGTTCAAGGCCACCTTGAACAATTCAGCAAAAAACCAAAAGGAGACAGAACAAAACAAAGCACACAGTAACTGCTTCAAGCTTTAGATGAATCTGAAGATGCTATAACACGACAAAGGGACTACGAGCCAGCATTGAACTTGTGGGGGAAATCAGTGGGTTCAATTTTTAGAGACTGAACATTCTAGTTGTTGCCACAAAACTTAAAACTTTTGAAAAATGAAGGTTAAAAGTTACAGAGAGGTGGTATTAAAAACCTGTCACAATTTTAATATATTTTGAAAAATTTGTTGCATATGTCGATGGCATAACTATTTTTACCCCTATCTCAAGAAGATGATACAAGAATAAGTAAAGACACCAATCTTGCTTTTTTCTTTTTCTATTCTGAAATTCTGTATTCCTCTGTGGATGTGAGACAGCACTATAAGAGCCCCCCCAAAGAAAATCTATCTAAGCAATTTCAATTTGAAAGGCTTAAATAAACAATGATGAAGAAGCTATCAGTTTATTTTTATTTTAATGTGTCTTTTTTATATTAAGGTGAAAATTCAGCTATATTTTCAAATGATCAATAAAAAAAGCTACAAGTATGTTAGGGTGACATGAAAAATCCTCACAAAAGGGCTGTGATTAAGCTGTGCGCTTTTTGGTAAATATATGTTGCTGTAAAATAAAGATCTATCTTATATTCATCAGTAATGGTTTCTAATAAAATTAAACAAAAGCCAGAGCATCCTGTGCTTACTCAAATACTCTTTTAAAATGACTTACATCTATGCACACGTGATCAAACATTGCTGGATGTACACTCGAGGATGTGAAAATAGCCAGCCGGGTGGTGGTGGCACATACCTTTAATTCTAACACTCAGGAAGTAGAGGCAGGAGGATCTCTGAGTTCAAGGCCAGCATGGGCTATAGATCAAATTCTTGGACAGATAGGGCTGCACAAAGAAACCCTGTGTCTCAAAAAGATCAAAACCCAAACCAACCCAAATCAAACTAGAATATGAACAATGAAGCCAGGTGTGGTGGCACATACCTGTAATCCCAGTTCTTGGGATGCGGAGGTTCAAGACCAGCTCAGCTATAAAGCAAGTCTGATTCTGCCTAGGCTACATAAGACCCTGTCTCAGGAAGAAAAAAAAGGAAAAATACATAAAGTGAGAGATCTTTCTGGGGGGTAGGTCATTAACATTATTTTATTCGAATAATTTAAAAGCTTGGCTAATTAACAACTGAAGTCACTCAATAGGTGTACTATTATAATCTTTAGCTGTCAGCTTGACTGAAACCCAGGAAAAGGGATTTTCATTTGCTAATTGATGTAGAAGGTCCCACTGTGGGCTGTACCATCCTTAGGCAAGTGGGTTTGGGGTGCATGGAATAAGTAGCTAGCTGACCAGGAGCCTGAAAGCAAGCTCCGTGGTCTGTGTTTTAGTTCCTGTCTCCAGGTTCCTATGGAGTTCCTGTTGTTTTTGGCCATGGTATGTGTACTGGCTGGTTTTGTGTCAACTTGACACAAGCTGGACTTATCACAGAGAAAGGAGCTTAAGGTGAGGAAATGCCTCCATGAGAGTAAACTGTAAGGCATTTTCTCAATTAGTGATCAAGGGGGAAGGGCTCCTTGTGGGTGGTGCCATCTCTGGACTGGTAGTCTTGGGTTCTATAGGAAAGCAAGCTGAGCAAGTCAGGAGAAGGAAGCCAGTAAAGAACATCCCTCCATGGCCTCTGCATCAGCTCCTGCTTCCTGACCTGCTTGAGTTCCAGTCCTGACTTCCTTTAGTGATGAACAGTATCGTGGAAGTATAAGCTGAATAAATCCTTTCCTCCCCAGCTTGCTTCTTGGTCATGATGTTTGTGCAGGAATAGAAACCCTGACTAAGACGTGCCAGTCTGTCTTCAGTCACAGTGCAGCTGTGTCTCCTTTTATTCTTTCAAAACATGAGAACATTTTATTTTGAATGGATAAATTCTAGTTGTGTTTATTTATAGGATTCAAATTAACATGATGGTTTATGGACACAGTGTGATATGGTTAGAGCAAGTTAATTTTTATATCAGTCACTTCAAATACAAGTCTTTTTGTGGTGAGCACACCTGGAACTTGTCAGCAGTTGTAGAACAATAACTTGCTGATAGTAATTATTCACTGTCTCATGGAGTAGATCCAGAGACACATCCTCATCTCTGATTCTTTTGACCCCCCCTCCAGCCACCCCCCTCCCCCAAAGTCTCCAGTTACTCATCCTACTCTCTGGTCTGTAAGTTCAATTGTGTTTGTTTAAAAGAAAAACCCTAAAGTTTTCTTTACTAAAGTTTTTTTATTGATCTCTAATAGTTGTATATATATGGGATATAATGTGATAATTCAATATATACTGTGCATAATAATAAAACCAGAGTAATTAGCATTTCCTTCTTTTCCATTGTCCTTCCTTCTTTCCCTCCCTCCTTCCATCCCTCCTTCCTTTTTCCCTCTTCCTTTCCTCCTTCCTTTCTTCCCTCCTTCCTCTCCCCTTTCCTTCTCTCTCTCCCTCTTTCCCTTCCCCCCTCCTTCCCTTCCTCCCTCCCTCCCTCCCTCCCTCCTTCTTTCCTTCCTTCTTTTCTTTCCTTCCTTCCTTCCTTCCTTCCTTCCTTCCTTCCTTCCTTCCTTCCTTCCTT
>NC_034592.1:60839689-60845199 GCF_900095145.1 Mus pahari
TCTTTTCTTTCCTTCCTTCCTTCCTTCCTTCCTTCCTTCCTTCCTTCCTTCCTTCCTTCCTTCCTTCCTTCCTTTCTCTTCCATCAACCCTAGAGACTGAATCCAGGGTTTAATGCATACCAGGCAAGTGTTCATCACTGAGATACATTCTACCCCTCTTTATAGGTTTTATTTTGAGAGAGGGTCTTATTAAGTTGCTCAGACTGGCCTTGAATTTGTGATCTTCCTTCCTCAACCTCCAGAGCAGCTAGTACTATAAGCCTGTGTTAAAACATATTTTTCTTAAAGTGGAAAACTTAAAACATATGTAAAAGTAGGTACTGAGAATAGTAAATCCCCACATATTTATCAACCAACTTCAAATAATTCTCAATCCATGTCCAGTTTCGCTCTGTTTATACTCCTGCCTACTTCTCTACCAAGTGATTGTGGAGGAAACACAATTTGTTTTTTGTTTTTGTTTTTGTTTTCACCTAGAAGTATTTTATTATTTCTAGAAAGACTGAAAAATAAGTAGCTTTGATGCCATTGTCACACCTTTTTAAAGATAACCAGTTTTCTTAGTATTGTAAAAATGAAGCCATTATTCAGTCATTAGCTGACTCAAAAATGTGTTTTTTAAATAGCTGAGTTTTCTAGAGACTATAAGCTAGTTTTCCGTTGGATGATTATTTCCTCTTTAGCTGTTTTTGTTTTGTTTTGTTTTGTTTTGTTTTGTTTGTTTGTTTGTTTGTTTGTTTTTTTGCTTTCTTAATCCTGATTGGTTTAAGACCAGATGATTTTCCTGTAGACTCTCCCCACTTCCTCCCTCCCTTCCTTAAACACTCTCTTTCATTTTATTACTTTACTTTTAGGGATGTTTTGCTTGCATGCATGTCTATGCACCTCATACATGCCTGGTCATGAAGAAGAAGGTGTGTGATTCATTGTAACTGGCAACCCAGAGGATTATAAGCCTTCATGGAGGTTCTGAGAACCCAACCCAGGTCCTCCAGAAAAGCAGCCAAGTGCCCATAAACTTCCGAGTCAGCTCTCCATCACCCTTTCTTTATTTCATATTGATTTTTAGTACCTTTATTTCTGTGGTGGGGATTGATCCAGGATTTCATGTATATATTAAGCTCTACTGCTCAAGTATGTTCCCCATCCCTGTAGGGTTTTTCTAGCCTGGAGTTTGATGCTTTGCTATGCCTTGTAATTGTTTAATATGCTTTCTGTCCCTGTGTCTTCTATAAATTAGTAGGTAGACGTGAATACTTAAGCTAAACAGCTTCTACATTTTCAAAGTGGTGGTGTGTCCTCTGTGCACATCACTCCAGGAGACACATTATGCCTACCCCCCACCCCACCGTCTTTGCATTGATACAGATGGATAGCTTAGGGGATGTCAGCATATCACACTGCACTGTTCTCCTCATTGGTGCCTTCTCTTCCTTGTGTTTGCACTTGATAAAGTGGCATGCTCTCTATGGTGGGTCTGAGCTGTGTGGTGGCTGAGCAGTTCTGCTGATCTTGGCTGGGCTTGGCTAAATGATGTTCCAGGATTCAGCTAGGACTCACACAGCAGCTGTCCAGCTGTTGTCCCATGTCACATCCCACCATGATCGTCTGGTGATCACAGGAGTCCAATAGTCTTCCATATTTAAAGCATCTAAGTCATTATAAGATTGTTCATTCTTAGTAAATTCTTCATTAAACTTCCAATTAGTTTTCAGTATGAGATTCAATACAGATACAATGTATGATAGATCTGACCTTTCTGTAGCGGTGGCAGTTCATTTTGTCTCTAGTGAAATAGGAGAGGCTTTATTATTAACATTTTCTAGCCCTTGTACTTACATAGTTTTATAGACTTTCTGACGTGATTAAAGGTCTTTATCATTTTGTTCTTGAGCTTGTCAGTTCAATCCATACCAGAATTCTTTATTTCCTCTAATTTGTCTCATTGGCTCTTTTACTTCCTGAATAATTTTTCTTCTCTTCTTTCTTTTGACAACCCAAGTGGATTGACAGACAGTTCTGTTTATCTTGTCTTAGGGGACATTTAGGAGAAACCTGGGGGAGTTCGTGTTGGTAAGCTTTTGTGGTATTTTCTTAGTTTTTTTTTTTGTTTTGTTTTTTTGTTTTTTTTGTTTTTGAGACAGGGTTTCTCTGTATAGCCCTGGCTGTCCTGGAACTCACTTTGTAGACCAGGCTAGCCTCGAACTCAGAAATCCACCTGCCTCTGCCTCCGGAGTGCTGGGATTAAAGGCGTGTGCCACCACGCCCAGCGGTATTTTCTTAACAAAGATGCCTTAAAGAGATATTTAACTCAGGTTATTTCTTAACCTGAGTTAAGAAATAAGAAAACAGAGGGATACAGCATGGGAGGATGGAAGAGTTTCTCTGGGACTGCTATAATTTATAGTATGTCCTGCCTTTTAAATTATACAGTGTGTGTGTGTGTGTGTGTGTGTGTGTGTGTGTGTGTGTGTGTGTGTGATATTTCTCCCCTTGGCTTGACCAAGCACAATAGTGGATATTTTATTTAACATCTCATATTCTACAAACTATTTAAAAATATTAATTTACCTAATACTAATAAAATTTTGTGGGCTACTCTGAGAAGCACTAAATTTAATTTATAGAGGTGAATATGATTAAAGCATATTATACATGTATGGAAATCTCATAATGAAACCCATTATTTTGTACAATGAATGTATGCTAATAAAAATGTCTAAAATTTTAATTTATAGATTTAAAAAATGCTAAAATCAAGAAGATTTTTTTTTCTAATGTGGCAAAGCAGAGGACTAGCTACATAGCCTAACTCTGTCCTCAGAGGGAATACATTATTCTTTAATCAAGAGTAAGATAGCTCCCAATGGATGTTACTTAATAACCTCCTCTGAGGGTTAAACTTGATCAACTTGAGATAATTTGCAATCACTTAGGAGACCTTCCTCCAGGTATGTCTGTGGTGATGTTTCCAGAAAGATTTAACTGAGGCAGAAAGACCTTCTCTGAATGTGGGCATCACATCCCATGGACTGGGGTCCTGGACCAAATAAAAAGAGGGAAATGGGCTGCAAAGACATCTCTGTGGTTAAGAGCACTGACTTCTCTTCCAGAGGACCAGAGGTTCAGTCCCTGTCACCCACATGTTGGTTCACAACAATCTACAACCCCAGTTCCAGGGGACCCAATACCCTCTTCTGGCCTCTGTGGGCCAGAATTGCATATAGTAGATAGACATACATGCAGGCAAAACATTCATAAATTCATATATACATATATATAGTGGGCAAGACATCACATGGGCAGTGCTTTCTGAGTGGTGAGTCAGTGAGACCAGACACCATGCGCTTGCCTCCGAAATTTTGGACTGTTTCCCTGTTAAACCAGAAGCCCAAACAAATCTTTCTTCTCTTAAGGTGATTCTGTAGGAATTTTGTTACAAAACAATAAAAGTACTAGGATACTTTTTTTTTTCTTTTGAGATATGTTTTCTCTGTGTAGCACTGGCCATTCTGGAACTTGCTCTGTAGACCAGGCTGGCCTCAAACTCAGAGATCTACCTGCCTCTGCCTCCTGGGTGCTGGGATCAAAGGTGTGTATCACCATTACTGCCCAGCTTAATACACCTCCTTAATAATAAGATGTATAAAGTATTTTACTTGTGAAAGCACTGGATGAATTTTGCTAAGCAACGGAGTGATTTCTAGATGTTAAAAACACAACAAATAAAAAGATGTACTTTTTTTTCTCAGAATGTGGGACATAGCTTATGTGGAATAAGTCTAACAATAATAAAAAACTATTAAGGACTCAACAGTCTTATATTACACACATCTTTATAATTAATTTTGGAACTACCAAAACTGATGGGCAGGGTGAATATGGGCAAAGAACCTGACACACAGGGGTGAAAATGTCAGTGAAATGCATCGCTTTGTACAGTCAATGCCAATGCTAATCACAAATACCTTCTTGAATACCATTAGCAGTAGTCATGCCACACCGTGGTCACTTTTCTTCTAACAACAACTAGAACACCATCAGTTTAAGCATATATATATATATGCTTATATATATATATTTAAGCTTATATATATATGCTTATATATATGCATATATATATATATATATATATATATATATATATATTAGTGTCTTAACACTATGCTCAAAATATTTTCAAAGAATGTAGATGGAGAGAAGCTTTGTCCTAATAATTGGTTTTGGAGATGGGATTTCCCTGTGCAGCCTATGCTGGCTGGAAACTCATAATCCTTTGGATTCAGCCTCCTGAGTGTTAGGATAACAGATATGTGCTACCATACAAACTTCCAAATGATGTAAACAATTCTACTCATCTCTTATTGTGGGTATGTGCATGATGATGATGGTGGTGGTGGTGATGGTGATGATGTGTATGTGTGTGTGTGTGTGTGTGTATGTGTGTGTATGTGTGTGTGTGTGTGTGTGTGTGTGTATGTGTTCATGGTAAGCATGTGGAGGTCAGAGAACAACTTCTGTGGTCACTTCTATCCATCCACCTTTTATGGGTTTCAAGGATTGAACTCATGTCTTCATCTTGCTGACCCCACCTAATAACATTTCTTTAAAAGATTTATTTATTTGTATATGTATGTGTGTTTTGTCTGCATGGACTTTTGTGAACTATGTTCATGCAGTACCCACGGAGGTCAGAGGACTGTGTTGGATTCCCTGGAACTGGAGTTGCAGGCAGTTGTGAGTACCCAGATGTGTTCTGAGAAGTGATTATGGAGCAAGAGCAACAAATGCTCTTAACCCCTGAGCCTTCCTTTCTCTTCCCTCCCACATCCCACTCAAGTCACTTTGTAGAGTGGCCAGATTTTTTTCAATTGTAGAGTCTTTTAACGAATATGTATTCACTTTATTTTTATGTGCATGGGTGTTTTGCCTGAAGGCATGTAAGTGTACTATGTGCATGCCTGGTGGCCTGAGAAACCAGACAAGAGCACTGCGTTCCTTGGAATCGAGTGGAGTTGGAGATGTCTGTTAGGCACTGTGTGGGTGCTGAGAATTTGATCCAGGTCCTCTGCAAAAGTGGCAAGTTCTCTTAACCTCTGAGCCACTTCTACAGCTCCCAATTACATATTCTTAAAGATCTTTAGAAAACTCTGAAGTTTCTCCTTAGAAAATGAACATTTGAGCACATGCTCAACACTCTACCTTGTGTTTTGTGGTTTTATAGGTCCTCTGGAAGAGCAGCCAGTGCTCTTAACCACTGAGTGATCTCTCAAGCTCCCCAGGCTCCAAAAAGCCTCTTTGGTGGAAGTAGTAGGGGTGGAAAAGCTGCCTTAGATGGATCAAGGGACAAGTTGGGAGAAAAATTTGAGATCACTAGTTTTAAAGAATTTGGGGAGGGTGGGAAGGGACAGAGCTGTAATAACAGCATAACTATTCGGATGTGATTGATGCAGGGAAGAAGTGAGGCATGTCAGAGAGAGAATCTGTGACAAAGAGACAGGAAGGGAGGG
>NC_034592.1:60845323-60872238 GCF_900095145.1 Mus pahari
AGACAGACAGACAGACAGATAGATAGACATGGAGGGAAGGAAAGAGCACACGAGCACGCAAAGGGAACAAGAAAGAGAGAGAGAGAGAGAGAGAGAGAGAGAGAGAGAGAGAGAGAGAGAGAGAGACTCAGAGCAGCATCTTTGAGTCAAAGGGCCTTTGCTAGGAGCATGGCAACTGTCCTTTAAAAGCATGAGGAGGATAATACATACTGACATGGATGCTGTCAGACAAGAAGAAATGACATAGAGCTTGTGAAAGTTCTCTTGTCATTCCTTCAAGCATCTTGGTAAATCAGTCATCTGCTGAGATGAGAAAAGACTGAGGAAGAGGAGATCTCAGAAGAGAGAAGGCACAGAAACAGCCACACCTTTGGAGACCTGTTAAGTAGTGTATTAGTTAGGGTTTTGATTGCTGTGACAGAGTACCATAAGTAAAAGCAGCTTGGGGAGGTAAGGGATTTTAGCTTCAGATCTCAGATTACACTTCACCACTGAGGGAAGTCAGGGTGGCAATTCAAGGCAGAAAGCAAAGCAGAGGCTAAGGGGGCCACTGCTGACCAGTCTGCTCCTCCAGGCATGCACACTCTGCATTTTTTAATTAGATATTTTTTTATTTACATTTCAAATGTTATCCCCTTTCCTAGTTTCCCCTCCAAAAATCCCTTATCCCCTCCCCTCCCCCTGCTCCCCAACCCACCCATTCCCATTCCTGATCCTGCTCCCCAACCCACCCACTCCCATTCCTGATCCTGGCATTCCCCTATACTGGGGCATAGAGCCTTCACAGGACCAAGGGCCTCTCCTCCCATTGATGACCGACTAGGCCATCCTCTGCTACACATACAACTAGAGCCACAAGTTCCACCATGTGTTTTCTTTGACTGGTGGTATAGTTCCAAGGAGCTCTGGGGGTACTGATTAGTTCATATTGATGCTCCTTCCGTGGGGCTTCAGTCCCCTTCAGCTCCCTGGTATTTCTCTGGCTCCTTCATTGGGGACCTTGTGCTCTGTCCAATGGATGACTGTGAGCATCCACTTCTGTATTTGCCAGGCACTGGCAAAGCCTCACAGGAGACAGCTATATCAGGCTCCTGTCAGTAGGCTCTTGTTGGCATCTGCCTAGTGTCTGGGTTTGGTGGTTGTTTATGGGGTGGATTCCCAAGTGGGGCAGTCTCTCTGGATGGTCGTTCCTTCAGGTTCTGCTCCAAACTTTGTCTCTGTAACTCCTTCCATGGGTATTTTGTTCCCCATTCTAAGAAGAAACGAAGTATCCACACTTTGGTCTTCCTTCTTCTTGAGTTTCATGTGTTTTGCAAGTTGTACCTTGGGTCTTCTAAGTTTCTGGGCTAATATCCNCTTATCAGTGAGTGCATATCATGTGTGTCCTTTTGTGATTGGGTTACCTCATTCAGGATGATATTCTCCAGATCCATCCATTTGTCTAAGAATTTCTTAAGTTCATTGTTTTTAATAGCTGAGTAGTACTCCATTGTGTAAATGTACCACATTTTCTGTATCAATTTCTCTGTTGAGGGACATCTGGGTTCTTTTCAGCTTCTGGCTATTATAAATAAAGCTGCTATGAACCTAGTGAAGCATGTGTCCTTATTACAAATTGGAACATCTTCTGGGTACATGCCCAGGAGAAGTATTGCTGGATCTTCTGGTAGTACTATGTCCAATTTTCTGAGGAACCACCAAACTGATTTCCAGAGTGATCCAGCTTGCAATCCCACCATCCTTGCCAGCATCTGCTGTCACTCTGTATTTTTATACAACAGGAACCACCTGCTCAAGGGTGGCCCCACTTCTCAGTGGGCTGAACAGACCACATCGACTATTAATCATGAATCTACGGGCGATCTGATGGAGCCATTTTCCCAATTGACTTCTTTCTCCAGATAACTCTAGTTGTGTCAAGTTGACAAAACCCCAGCCAGGACAGGCAGAGTACACGTTAACTCAGGCTGATGGACATGTTCTTTTCCAGCATCCAGCCAAGGAAACTTCTCTTTGCAACAGATACCATTACCAATCAAAACCAGAACCAATCAAAATGCAGAGCTGTGGATCCCAGGCCCGGGGGCCACATCTACAGAGCCCTCGCACACCTAAGGCTCAGGGACCACTGCAGAAGAGGAAGTGGGAAGACTGTAAGAGTCAGAGGATCTGGGAGGAAGACCGTAAGAGTCCTAGGATCTAGGAGTTTGCTGTTAGGATGTGTTGCCTAGGAACGTCAGAAGCCACACCCATGAAGTCTCACGAGTATGACAACTCAAGTGTGAGCTGAACAACAACAGCCATGCTAAAGTGAGTGAGGGAAAGCCCTGAGACCTCATCCCTACACAAGAACTACAGACAACTAAGGAATGATGAGAGTGGGAGAAGTCATCTTCTCCAGGGAGGAGTATACCAGTTGGCTATCCAGTATCTGATGGTTATTCTTCAAAACATATATGCAAGGAACATTATATAGATGGAAAAGAGTGTATTTATGTATTTACAAATATATATATGTATATAATGTATGCATACACATATGTAAACAACAATGAATGGAACAAGAGAGAACAATAACAAGGAGGAATATATATATATATATATATATATATATATATATATATANACACACACACACACACACATATATATATATATATATATATATATATATATATATATATATATATATATGAAGGGTTTGGAAGGAGGAAAGGGAAATGATGTAATTATATCATTATCTTCAAAAGTAAAAGAAATACTTTTAAAACTATGGGCCGACTGAAGCAAGTTCACAGAATAACAATTTGTGCCCCAACAGCGACCTCTGGAAACTGTTCATTCCATGCCTTCTTCCACAGACCTCACTGCACCCTGATCAGCAAGGCACTGCTATCTCCACCAGAAAAAGGAGGGCTGAGATTCCGAGTGCTTTCTGTGTTTATGAGTGGGGAGATGTTATGTATGTATGTGTGTGTGCATGTGTGTGTGTGTGAATGATAGCTAGGTAGCATGTCTCCCAAGTCTACGCGCTTTCTGCATGCTAACAATGTCATACGGGAATAGGGAGATAAAAAACTTTGCTTTAAAAATATTCACGTTTTAAGGACTTATGCATGGCACAGAAGTGGACTGACAACCAGCAATGTCCTGCAACAGATGGCTGAGGCAGTCCCTCTGGAACAAAATCTGGGTTGTGCTGCAGTGTGGTAGCCTATGTGGAGATGGGAACAAGTTCCATAAGAGCTGAGAGAACAAAGCCTAGCGTAAGTGTTAGGGAAGGACTCCTGCCTCTGCACTGGCCACATCAGCCTTTCCTGCACGCATAGGCCCTAAGTGCTATCACGGGCACCCTCTGGAAAAGGCAAAGCTGAAATATCGTGTACTCAGAGACAGAATTAAAATTTTATATCTATACTTTAGAAATATGAGTGTTTCATAAATACAAGCCATTAAAATGATTTAGACTTTACAAAGTAGACGGGGAGCGGGAACTGTTTTATCAGATTGGTCTCAGAAAGCTCACTGACTGCCAAAACGCTAGTGCCGAAAAGGAATTAGGTGCAGACGACTTGGGGAAGCCGTGTGTGCTGCCAGCTTGAACTTTTCTTCTGTTCCCACTGAAGCATGTTTTGGAAAATCTATGTATGCATCCTATTGTACTGAGAACTTCAAAAGACTTAAGTGGACCACTGCAGAAACCTCAGAATATTGTCTTGAGAATACTTCAAATATTTTCAAAACACATCAGCATAAAACATCTGCACTGTGAGTTAAAGATGCCAATCGGGTTGCCAGCAAAGGCAGAGTTTAATATTCCCAGATGTTATTATATAGTATCTATGATATGTTGGCTGAGCAGGGTATGCACATTTGTACATCACAGTACTTTTTCAAAATGTAAATGTAGTCCCCGAAGATATAACAAGAGCAAGGCTGAATAAATTGTCTGGAAAGTAAAACTCATATTTCTTTTTTATTCTTAGCTTAAAATATGGGGGAAGGGAAAAAGCAAGAAAACTAATTTCTCCATTAGATATTACTACCTGTGAAGACATATGTACATCTAAAATGAGCACCTTGCCGGGCAGTGGTGGCACACACCTTTAATTCCAGAACTGGAAGGCAAAGGCCATAGATAGATCTCTGTGAGTTGGAGGCCAGTCTGGTCTATGGAGTAAGTTCCAGAACAGCCAGACAACACAGAGAGATTCTGTCTCAAAAAATCCAAAAAGACCTTGTTTTAAAATAGTTGATTGAATTCTACATAGAGTGTTCAGAACAAACTAAAGCAAGATAATTTTACAATAATAAATATAATCACATCTCAGGTGAAAAGTATTTTGGGGGGATTTAGTAGTTTGTAGCAACCTTGTCCTTGTGAGAGTTGGTAGTAAGGACAGGACAGGACAGGACAAATAGTTTGGTTTTTGTTTTACTAGCAGTGCATCCATTAACCGTATAGAACACGAGCTTCATTATGGCATTTCCTACATGTATACAACATACTTCAGTTATCCTCAGGGCCATCGTCCTCTGTTCTTTCTCTCTTCCTTTTAGTCCCACCTCTTACTCTCCTTTATATTTTCATGTCTTTTTAAAGAAAATAGACTATATATCTGGTTGACTGGCTTATCTTACTTAGTATGATGGCTACTAATTTATCCATTTCTTCCTTTATAGCATATGAATATATATATATATATTCATATGCACAAACATATATCCCTCTTTAATTTGAGAACAAACATACAATGTTTTAGAGGTGTTAGAGTGAGAGTACTGACTTCCCAGTCCTCATGTCTATAATTTGTGACTATGTGAGTTATTTAGTCCCTATCCTTTAGTCACCATCAACAAGTTGTTAGGTACCCATTATTTTACTACACTGTGCTAGGCAAGAGAGGTACTAAGAAATTTAAAATTTCCTTCCAAGCTGACAAAATGCATTCAGTAGATTAAAATTAATGAATTAAGTTGATGTACACCAGAAGGGCCAGGGTATTTGAGAAGCACTTCATAGACAGCACTTGCACAGAGTGAACAAGGTACAAGAATGAGTGAGAGCTTGACAGAATAAACAGAGCCACCAGAAGTACAGGAGCTGGACTAGTCAATGCCTGTTTTTGGTCCATGCCTGTCTTTGAATAATAAGTAGAGCAGTTTGGTTGGAAAGAACTGTATTATTATTTAATGAGCCTTTAATCCCAAATTGTGTATAGCAGCTTAGCTGTTATTTTAGCAAATGTGGTAGCTATTATTGCTATATTTAGCTAGCCTTTGGTATATCAGACCATCCAACTGTTTATAATTACTTTTATGAACCCTAGGGAAATTACTGATGTGTCTCAGAATGTAACACTGACACTGTAGAACAATGGGCAGATAGTCACTTAATCAATGTTGTGCACAACTCTATGGGGCATAAAGTTGTGTTGGAAAGTTTCTTGCTCTAAGGGAACAAGGCAGTTGCTCTTGCAAATAGCTGCCGGGGGCGGGGAGCAACAAGATGACTTAGCAGGTAAAGGTGCTTGCTCTACCACTTGATGACTTGAGTTTGATCCCTGGGACCCACATGGTGGAAGGAAAAAAGCAACTCCTACAGATTGTCTTTTGACCACCACATGTGTGCATGGCATGTATGCACTCCAGGGCAAAGTAAGAATACGTTTTTAAAATGGCCTTAAGTAAAAAGCAAAAAGGATCATATAGCCAGTTCAATGCTTTAAAGGAAACTTCCAGTGACTCTTACTTTGAAATATGATCTTCTCCATGCCACAATGAAAAAGGTTGTCTGGGTACAATGAAGACCCTAAATCTCTAGGTCCGGCCCAGGTCCTTTATCCCCACAGACAGTGTTCATGCTTCTCCTCACCCTGCCATAATCACATCTTTACCTAGTGTCCCCTAGCATGCTACACTTTAGGTGCCAATATCCCATCTTTTTCCATCCTCTACAACCAAATATAAAAACCATAGAAAAAACTTTCATGGCTACTTCCTTCACACACACACACACACACACACATCCCTCTATACACAACAGACACACCAAAACAACAACAATAAACAAAATCCTAAATCAAACTATCCTTTCTCTTGCAAATCCTTCTGGCACGGGGCAGACATTCCAGTCACCAGGTCAGATGGTTTGTGCCCAGAGAGAGGCACAATGGCACAATGAAGACTGGGGTGGGGTGGGTGGGAGCAGATGGGTGAATCGGGAGTGGGAGGTGGGTCCTAAACAGGAGGCAGCTGGAGATGAAGGACTGCCATGGGACCAAGGAATACGTCTATCTTATTCATTGCACTTCATAAAGTCTGCTGTAGTACCCAATACTCAAAAAATGTTTGTAAAATTAAGTTTCGCCCAAGGATGGAAACAGCCACCAGAGGAGAGTATAAGCTGTCCTGTTCTTTCCACCTTATTTTTTTTTTGAGACAAGGACTTTTGGTGAACCTGAAGGAAGTAGGGCAGGGAATGAGAAACAGGACCTTGATTTTCAAGATCTGTTAAAGAAGGCTTCTCTGTAGGAATGTGTGTGTGTGTGTGTGTGTGTGTGTAATATACATAAGCATATATCTATACATATAAATGTATACACATATGTGTGTGGCATATAGATACATATACATTTATGTGTGTATACATATACATATATTCATATATGTGATACACACACACACACACACACGCACACGCACGCACACAGACCTGCAATGAAGATTAGGCATGTAAAAAGAGTATAGGCAATAATGAAGACAGTTTAGATTTTGAACTATGGTTAACCCAGATACCAGATATAGAATAACAAGACCACTTCTACACCCTAACACCCATGAGAATGGACCTTCCAATCTGCTCTGGGCTTGCTCAAAACTTCCTAGAGCTTGAACAAACTCACAGCCTAAAATCAGAATGATTTCCAAGAGCAGGTGCTGATACAACTATCTCTATGTATGTACCCACGTACCTCTAGACTGCAATGCCTTTCAGCTTTAAAAAGTAAAGAACCTTACATCAGTTTGGGATAACAAAACAACTGTCACCCTTTAATTTACTACGACATAGCATGTGAAACATTTCTTGCTGTATTGCCACCACTTGCATTAAGCGACTGCTGAGTCTCAGAGAGCACACTTGGGTAAACCGCTCCGTTCTCTGCTCTCTGGCTTCCATTGTTGCCATACTTTCTTCTAAGGTATTCATGAAGAAAATCTCTGTGATCATCTCTGCCCCACCCTAGGTACCTGTCAGGTTACTGCCCATTTGCAGGTTGTGTCTAGACAAGCTTTCTCCCTTCTGGAAAGAGTCTGCAGCAAGCACCTTACTCCTTAGGTGAACAGAATGCTTCTGAGAACCACAGGGTCTTTCTGACCTCCAGATCAAGCCTCTTGGGAACTGACACTTACTGCTACATCAAGATTCCAGAAGCCTCTGGACCTTCTGACTTAGTGGCTGACTATTTGTCTCCCCTGCCACAGCAGGACTCTCTCTTCGTCCCAACTACCTCTGGCTGTCTCATCTCAGTTTCTAGAATTGGGAAGGTATTCAGTCTGGGGTTTAGCTTGGGCTCTGGTATGACTAATGCTAGAGAGATCTTCTAGCATTTGTGAAAGCTGTTTCCTGTAAAACAAAAAGACATTCTTAGCTGCTGGTTTTGCCTTTGAAAACAAAGAAGGGGCTAAAGAGAATTAGTTCAGTGTTTCTTAACATTTTTTGGAGTGTGTTCCAAGACACATCTCATCTCAAGAAGTCCTTTTGGAAGAAAAGGTTGGTTAAGGAATTTTTAAATCAGTTGGTTAAAGAAGTTTGACTCGGTGTGGTGGCTCATGCCTTTGATCCCAGCACTCAGAGCGCATATGAGTCTCTGTGAGCCTGAGGCCGCCTCATGATTTTAGTAAGGTCCAGGCCAGCAAGGGCTACACAGTGAGACTCTATTATCCCCCCATCCCCTGACAAAAAGAAGAGGAGTTAGAGAGAAGACTCAGTCCCCAGCATCCTCATGATAAATCACAACTAGCTATAATTACAGTTCCAAGGGATTAGACACCCTTTAGCCTCCACAGGCACCAGCCACGCACCAGAAAACCACCCACACATATAAGAAAAGAAGAGAAATATAGAGAACTCTACTGGCTTCTCTTATGCATAGAAATATAAAATGCATACGAGCACAGTAGTTGCTCTGAGAAGTCCTGCTGGAAAGAAATCTACTTAGAGTGGATGTATAGCTCAGTGGTAGAGTCCAGATTTAACATGTGCCAAGCCTGAGTTCAATCCCAGCATCAGAGGAGGGAAAGAAAATAATTTAGTGTCTTCTAAACTGGATTCTTTTGTCAGATCTTTGTCATGTTTGGGAGTGTATGATGTGTGAGAGTACATGTTTAGGTATATCCAGGCAAGATGCATGCATGTGTGCAGGTCAGAGGACAACCTGTGGGTGTTGGTTTTTACCGTGTTTAGAGACAGGCTCTGTTCTTTCTAAGTGAGCCAGGCTAGCTGGACCTTTAGTTTCTAGAGACACTCCTGTCTCTCCCTCCTACTTCCTTAGTGAGCTGTGATTACTGCTGCTTTCCCTACTGAGTCCAGCTTTGATACAGGTTCTGGGAATCCTGATGACCAAGCTTGTCTCATAAGCAAGTGCCTTTCCCCAATGAACCTTTTCCCCAACCCATGTGCTTTGAATACTACACATCATCTCTAAGGAACTAGAATGCTCAAAGATACGCATAGGAAAATACCAGAGTCCTCGGTTTCTTCTCTGTTTTTGTCCCTGTAGTTCTTTTAGACAGGAACAATTCTGGGTCAGAGTTTTTGACTGTGGGATGGCAACCCCATCCCTCCACTTGATGGCCTGTCTTTCTACTGGAGGTGATTTCTATGTGTTCCCTCTCTCTACTGTCGAGCACTTCATCTAAGGTTTCTCCCTTTGAGTCTTGAGAGTCTCTCACCTTCCAGAAATCTGGTACTTTCTAGAGGGTCTTCCCCCCCTCCGAGGTTGCATATTTCCATTCATTCTGTTGGCCCTCAGGGCTTCTCTCCTGTCACACCCCCCCCAGCCCCAATACAAGATGATCATGTTCCCCTCTTCCCCTCCCCCTCCCCTCTCCCACCCAGGTCCCTCCCTCCCTCTGCCTCCCATGATTGTTTTCTTCTACCTTCTAAGTGGGATTGAAGCATCCTTACTTGGGCCCTTCTGCTTGTTAACCTTTTTGAGTTCTGTGGATTGTATCCTAGGTATTCTGAAGTTTTTGGCAAATATTCAGTTAGTGACTACACACCATTTCATGTTCTTTTGGATCTGAGTTACCTCACTCAGGATGATATTTTCTAGTTCCATCCATTTGTTTGCAAAACTCATGATGCCCTCATTCTTAATAGCTGAATATTAATGTCCATTGTGGGTCATCTGGGTTGTTTCTAGCTTCTGGCTATCACAGATAAGGCTGCTATGAATATAGTGGAGCAAGTGTCCCTGTGGTATGGTAGGGCATCTTTTGAGTATGCTCAAGAGTGATATAGTTGGGTCTTTAGGTAGATCCATTTCCAGTTTTCTGAGGAACCTCCAGATTGATTTCCAGAGTGGTTGTACCAGTTTACAATCCCACCAGCAATGGAGGAGTGTTCCTCTTTCTCTACATCTTTGCCAACATATGCTGTCACCTGAGTTTTCGAACTTAGACTTTCTGATTGATGTAAGGTGGAATCTCAGGGTTATTTTGATTTGCATTTCCCTAATGACTAAGGACTTTGAACATTTCTTTAAGTGCTTCTCAGTCATCTGAGATTCCTTTGTTGTGAATTCTCTGTTTAGCTCTATACCCCAATTTTTGATTGGGTTGTTTGGTTATTTTTTGGTGGTTAGATTCTTGAGTTCTTTCCATATTTTGGATATTAGCCCTCTATCAGATGTGAGGTTAGTGAAGGTCCAGTGACTAGTCTAACCTGCAATCAATCTCAAGGGGAGGCTCCAAGGCTTGACACTATTACTGATGCTATGATGTGCTTACAGACAGGAGCCTAGCATGGTTGTTCTCTGAGATACTTAACCCAATCATTGGACTGAAGTCAGGGATCTCTGTAGTTGAATTAGGGAAAGGCTGGAAGAATCTGAGGAGGAGGGCAACCCCATAGGAAGACCAGCAGTCTCAATTAACCTGAACTTGAGGTCTCTCAGACAATGAGCCACCAACTAGGCAGCATACATTAGTTGGTCCGAGGCCACACAAGTACAACAGAGGACTGCCTGGTCTGGCCTCAGTGGAAGAAGACATGCTTAACCCTCAAGAGAACTGAGGCCCCAGGGAGTGGGGAGGCACGGTGGGGAGGCATCCTCTTGGAGACAGGGGGAGGAGGAATGGGATGAGGAACTGTGGGAGGGCGGACTAGGAGGGGAGCAACGACTGGATTGTAAAAAAAAATTAAAAGTAATACAAATAATACTTGAGTCAACTAGTTCTACATTGACTACACTCTTTTGCTTTGCTTCACTGGCTTCTTTGCTGTAAAGGCCTGTTTGTATTCTCTAAGCTTTCCTTCCTTTTTACTGGGGTCCTGGACAGTATGAGCAGGGAGGAAGTAGGCTAAGCACAAGCCTGCATGCACTCAGTTTCTCTCTGCTTCTGCCTATGGATGCAGTTAGTTATGTGGCTAGTCCTGCCTCGATTTCCCCAAGATGATAGACTGGAACTGGGACTGTCAGCTGAACTGAACCTTTTCTTCCCTTAGGTTTCTTCTTGTCACAGCAACTGGAAAGGAAACTAAGACACCTGACTTCTCTCCTAGCCCTAGTTCTGTATTCTTAATGGGTCCAGATCATTTTCTCTTGTAGGTTCTGCAGGCATCTAAAATCTAACATATATGTTTCTCTTTCTCTTTCTACATCTTCCATCTTCCCTTAAGAACTTGTTGCTAGGATTTTAGGTTTGAGTAGAAAATGCATTGTTATAAATATGAAGTTAAAGCCTCACTATAGTAGAAATCTGTCCTTCTACCATGTTTTCATTGATTGGGTACCAGGGAAAGAGTTGTTTAAATACATGCTGTTTATATTCAAGCCTATATAATATATCGCAGGTATAAGACTGTGGTGGCAGATGTGACATTATTTCTATTGTCTGTTTTTATCACCAAGAGTCAGTATTATTTGGTCACCAAAGTCATTAACATTTTAAATGTAAAATAAAACGCCAAGCATGAATAGCCTTGATACCGATGAACAATAACCATGTTTGGCCCACAAAGTTAGATGAAAAACCCATTTTAATGGCAATAAAGAAGATTAAATACTCAGAAGTAAACACAGTAACAAATGCACAAAGCCTAGATGTGAACATCTCAAAGTATCCTAGGCAGAGGCAGAGGCAGAGACCAGCAAGTGGAATTGTCCTCTGTTCTTGCATCACAAGAGTCAACACTATAAAGATGCCAGGTCTCCTTAAGTCCACTTATAGAGTTAATGCAGTTCCAATAAAAATTCCAAGAAGCTTTTAAAAACAGAGCTATAGAAGTTGATGCAAAGGTCATGTGGAAGAATCAACACATGAGAATACTCAGGGCGACACTGCAAAACAGAAACTACAAGGGAAGAAAGACACTGAAGGAAGATAAAAGACTCCATGTAAAATGGAAAGGGATTTTAAGAAAATAAACATTTATCTACTCATGTGTACTAAAGATATGCAAAGACGATAAAGCAGAAAAGGAGGCTGGTTACTGCAGGGAGGAGACAGGAACAGGGTGTGGAGGGGAGGGAGAGCAAAGCAGGAGGGAGAAGGCAATGATGCTTCTGGATCAATCTTTTCCGGGTTTGTTTGTTTTTAAATGAATCTTAAAGTTAGCATATAGAGTGAAGGGCCTCATTATGACACTTTCAAATATACATGCCATTACAAAGAAATCTTTCTGTAACTGCTTCTTAGAACTATGGTAATGAGACACATATCCCACTCCCTGATAAATAAAAGTAATTTCAGCCAGGATATGAGAGAAACTAGAGGTAGAATTCAAAGAGTGAGAGGTAGAATTCAAAGAGTAGAATTCTTACATAATTTTATATATATTATATAGTATATAGTATTTATATATATATGAGCAATATATAACACTGAAGTAGATAAGAAAAGAAGACACTAGCATGGAAAATGATATTAGGACTATAAACTGTAAGACAAGCCAACACATATCTTTGTTTAGCACCTGTTACTACAGCTCCAGGGGATCTGACACCTTCTTCTGGACTCTGAGGGCAGATGCACACATGTAAAAGATACACACACACACACACACACACACACACACAGATATACAGATGTACAAACACAATTCAAAAAGTTAAAATAGTTGGGAGCTAAAGAGAATGCTCAGCAGTTAGGAGCACTGGCTGCTCTTCTAGAGGACCTGGGCTTCAGTCCCAGCACCCTCATGGTGATTCATAACTATCCATAACATCAGTAATATGGAATCTGATGCCTTCTTTTGACCTCTGAGGGCACCAGGTGTGCACATGATGCACAGAAAACATACAGGTAAAACATCCATATGTGTGCACATACACATACATACATGTATAATAATAATAATATATAAATAAAACGAACTCCCTAAATATGCTCAAAAATCTAATTAGATAAATTAGGAGAGAATCTTGGTTATCAGTAGTATGTAAATACTCAAGAATTAAGATTAAAAAATTATTAGGAAAACTGTGATATTCAAGTTTTTGTTTCATTTTGGTATATGTTAATCTGATTCATACTTAAAATATGCATTTTCTTACTAAAATACAGCCTGGCAGGGCTGGCATCCTGCTGGGTTTTTGTTTGTTTGGTTTTTGTTTTTGTTTTCAAGATAGGGATGCTTTGTGTAGCCCAGGCTGTCCTAGAACTTACTCTGTAGACCAGGTTGGCAGCAAACTTAAGCTATTCACCTGTCTCTGCCTCTTGGGTGCTGGGATTAAAGGCATGTGCCACCACCGCCCAGCTGTTTCTTTGTAGTTGAGATAGGGTCTCTTTATGAAGCCCCATCTGTTGTGGAGCTCACTGTGTAGACTAGGCTGTCCTGGCCTTGAACTCACAGAGATCTGTGCCTGCCTCTGCTTCCCAATTGCTGAGGTCGAAGGTGTGCAGCACCATGCTCATCAACTTGCCGATTCTAAGCAGGTAAACGTTTTTCTACAAACCTTGTTGCTATGTTCATTAACATAATGGATATTACTGTCTATATATGTATATATATGTATATACATATGTATGGCCTTTATTTTACTGTAAAGGTCAAAATAATTTTTAATGGAATTCATTCTTTCAGATATTCTCTTTACTCATTTTGGCTTCAAGGCCATGTTTGTTTTCATATTTATGTTATGCACATGTACCACTATCTTTTTGTTTGCTTCATCTTTTATTTTTAAAGAAAATCTCACCATGCACTCTAAACTGGCCTTGAATTCAGTATTCTACTGCCTCAGTCTCCCGAGTGCTGGAATTACAGGCCTGGCCACTGTCACTGTTCTGGGTTGGCAACTCTTACACAGATATAGAAATGGGCTTTCTTTTCTCTGCCTTGTCGGGGTGTAGTTACAAATCTTCTGGAGAAAGCTCAATTAGGAGATTATTCAGGGGAAATGAGTTGTTTTATCTCTCCCTAAAATAGCAAAAAAGTCCCCTTTGAGGTTTTTTTTTCATATCTTTTACTTATTTCTATTAAATTTTTGGTTAGTATATAATTAAATGGGTTTCCTTGTGATACATATGTGTGTGTGCATGCACTCATGTGTGTGCTTGTACCTTTTTGTTTGGTATACACCCTAGTCTGTTCTTAAACTCACTCTCTTATGGCCTCAACCTCCTGAGTATTTAAAGCCACCAAATATGGCTCTGAGTTTTTAAATTCTTCAGCCTTGGACTGAAGTACCAATGGGCCATGAGAGCCTGCTTCTGTTGCCTGGCTGAAGAAGTAGATCTTTAGTAGCCTGACTGCTGTGTTGTATAATACTACTTATATTATAAATGCAACTTAAAAAGCACTGGAGGCAACAGATGAACAAACAACATTGAAGGCATAGTACTTTTATTTAACATTAGGTTATTTCTTGCTATAAAATATACACAAAACTAAGGAGAAGATCTGGATAGAGTTTGTGTGGATTCGTATGAGCGTACTTTCTCTTTCAACAAAGAAATATTCAGTCACTTAAAAAGAGTCCATAGGGGGAACGTGGTAACAATTCCTGTGATTGGCAGTTGGGTGCCACTAGCTGAGATTAGCTGCTTCTATTTCTTTTGAGTGTCTGTATTTTATTTCTGGAAATTTTTTTTAAAGGAAAGTTGGCAAGGCACCAAATATTTCACCTGATCATCATCTTAAAGAGATTTCTTTAATTTTGAAGAGTTATAAGGTGTGATGTTTTCAGTTTATGTAGGAAGGAAAGAATACTAAAGTGTCATAATGGATTGAAGTGTGTTGTACCTTTGAGGGATTGTGAGGGTCAAGGAGTGTGCCAGAGTAAGTCATTCACTCTCTCCACAAAGGCTATGGTTTTTGATGCCCTTTCAGGTTACTGGAGGCAACTGTAGGGAATTACAAGGCTGAGCACTTAGTTCTTAAGATACTAAATTTCAGAAGGGCGCCTGTTTCTTGGCATACCTCACTTACAGGAGTTGTGGTAGCTCTTGCAACACTGCCACACCCGAAACCATTTCTTAGGCAACACTGCCTGTAACTTGCATGGGCTCATGTTTTCTCTAACATTCATTCCACTGCATGGAAATGACCTATTTGTGGTGCCTCCACCTTCTCTATTGGATTGTAAGCACATAGAGAGCAGACACTAAGTTGTGTTTCCTTTAATAGTAACTCTAGGATCTACTTGAAGGTCAAGCACCAAAGTGGGAATGAGAGAGTAAGTGCATCTTTAGCCCTAATGCAGATTTGACTCGAAGGCAAAGGAAATGGTGCCCATGCTATCTGGCATTTCCTCTAGCTGCCAGCTTTATATCAGAGGTGGCCTACTTCTCCATCATGGGGCTTTTCCTCAGAGGGGCTCCAAGTGCTCGTGTCCTTTCAGAGTTTAGTGTTAGAGGACCATATAGGTCACATATGGGTCACATATGTTGTGGAAACCATTGCTTTTGGGTACCTTAGCCATCATCACCGTCCCTTCAGCTTTGTTAAGGAACTAAAAGGTAAAATGTAACAACTTGGTTAAGAGTTACAATTCAAGGCACACCAGATCACTGCCAAAAGCAAGAGTGTCTACACCTGGTTTACAAAGCCTGTCTGCTTCTAGATCCACCCAGCATTCTTGCCTGTTGGCAGGGAACCTAAATAAGGATTTGGATGTTGCTCTTCTGTATATTTTTGTTTTGTTCTTTATGTAGCAGGGTATCTCTGCTGTAGATCTCAGAGAGGGTCAACAACTCAATTAATGAGACCCATATCATGCAAGACTTGGAAGCAGAATGTTCTAAGTATTTCTCATATTAGTCATCTTCAAAGGAATTCTAGCCAGTGTGATAGAAGAGGTTTTTTTTTTTTTTTTTTTTTTTTTTTTTTTTTTTTTGCTTGTGTTTGAGACTGGGTCTTCCTATGAAGCTCCATGTAGCCTTGAACACATACTTTTCCTGCTCAGCCTCTTGAGTGCTAAGATTACAGATGTGTGTGGCCATGTCTGATTAAAACAGTTATTTTTCAAAGTGGCACAAAAAATATTACAGAAAATTTAGTAGAGAGCGAAGAGTTAAAGCACCCACATCCCATTCCCTTTCATAGCAATATTTTAAAGAAAAAAATCATTACATTTTTATAACTATGTCTTTACATAATTAAATTCATAATAAAATATATTTTTGATGCTTTTTTGTTTAATATTACACAATTTACATGGTCTTCTCTCCTGTTACACACCATTCACACTGTTTCCTATGCTGTTATATGGATTTTAGATATACTAATTATAGATTTAGTGAGGGTATATCTTTGCTAGGCAGGCCTGGAAGGGTCATACACATATCTAAAGATGAGACATGTTATTGTATCACAGACATCCCTAGCTCTGTCCCTTTCAGTTAACACAATCATCTGAATTCCTCGTTTCCTCCGCTGTGCTAGAGATTGCAGTTAAGGCATCATTACATTTAAGGCTCCCTTTATAGACATGAAAAATATTAAAGAGTTTGAATGACTCATCTATGTTCCAAAGCAAGTGATGGCCACAGTGTAGCACTCCTTCATCCCTACCGTGCACAGTGGTTCTATTGCTTTCACTGGCATGAGTATTTTCTCCATTCCCCTTATTATAACTGGCCTCTCTGCCCCATCCCCACAGCCTGCTTAGCCATCCAATCATTCGCTTGGACAAATACTGAAAGTGGGGGTGAGAATATGCAGGTGAGAATTACTGCAGTTCTTCTAGGGTAACTTACAAGTTGGAAGAATGTCAAGTTGGTGCTGCTAGCAGCTGTTTCTTAAGTTACTTGGAGAAGGTTCATTTTTAGATAAAAAGAAAACTTCAACAGAGATGAGGTTGGTTCTCATAGGCCTTTGTCAAATCTGTGAATTGTTGTTTTATCTTTTGTATCTCAACAGACCAATGAACTTAAACTTGCTTAAGTTTAGGTTTAATTGTGTTTTTATAAGTTGCATTCACAAAAGTCCTAATTAACATAGTTCCTGTGACTTTAGATAAGACATTACTACCATCAAGTGGTAGTCAGTAAACCAAAAAGACTCAGTTCCCAATAACAACTTACGAAATCAAGCAAGAAAATATTTAGAAGAATGCGCTGGAAACTTAGAATTTTAATTTATTTTTAATAACTGTTAATATTTGACAACTCTTTGCCCATAACAATCAATCATGTAGCTGTTTCTCAAAGAGTGTTAAGAAGGTTTTAGTTCATGTAATACTGTATGGTCTAAAATACGCAGCATTATGATCAGAAAGTGGGGGGAAAACTTGATAGTCCTGGTCAATTATGTCCCTTAGGTATTCAAAAGGGCGAGAAAAGGAATGAAGAGAAATAAGGATGAGCTACCATTCATTTCTGGATCCTTTAACCATCATTGTAAAGCTA
Source organism: Mus pahari (assembly GCF_900095145.1). NCBI lineage: Eukaryota > Metazoa > Chordata > Mammalia > Rodentia > Muridae > Mus > Mus pahari. The sequence continues at coordinate 60,862,403 of NC_034592.1, forward strand.
GGCATGGTGGCACACACCTTTAGTCCTAGCACCTGAAGAGATGAGTTTGAGAACAGTTTGGGATACACATCAAGATGTACCTCACCCCAACTTAAAAAAAAAAAAAAACAATAGAAAAGAAGAAAAGAGAAAAATTTTTTGGAGTAGCTTGGAGTTATCTATAGGGTTTTTTTGTTTTTTGTTTTTTTTTGTCTTTTAAATGTATAACATCCAATTTGGATTAAATGAATTAGCCATAATTAAATCTGTTGATAATAGAGGAAGCAACTAACTTAAGAAGCTAGAGATTACTATTTCATTATCAAAGCAATAACATGCTTTTGAAGGAATCATGGATTAGAGTTTTCTCTTGAAGACATCCTTCAAAAATACAAAGTCTTAATATTCTGTCAAAAATGAAATGTAAATAAAATGCCATAATATTATATGTTTACATAACCCAATAATTGAGCATTTTCTTACATGTAATTCAGTAACATAAAGTCTAGGTTGGAGACATGCAACTATTCTATGACAGAATAATTTGGCAAGTAAGTGATTTTATTAGGACAAACAATAAGACTGTTAATGTCATGCATTAATAATTTATTTTCAATGATTGTGTGACTATCCTTCTAGTAGCATATGGATTTTACAGCACTTTTGTTTTATAACCCCATTCTTAAAAATTCCAGTGGCTTGTTTTCTTGTATTTCCCTTAATTGTGGTGATCTTAAACAGATCTTCAGTTTTAAATCTGCCAGTTGTTCTAATACAGATGCATAAATATATTTTCTCCAGTTGGCTCTTTCTTACAAAGGAAGCTTGTTTGTGGGTACCGTCAGGACATCTGCATCTTATTGGATTTAATTTTTAGTAATAAAGACCTCCCACATTACACATTCTCCTCAGCCTAAATTTGCTTGTGTGGGAAGCAAAAGAACTGTCAGTCAGAGAGCAAAAAGTAAATCCATATGCTGTGGAGGATTCAGCATCCTTGGCTACAATAAAAAAAGAAAAAAGGAAACCCGAGTACAGACAGTACCCCAGCAGATCTCATTTTTAATTTTTTTTCAAAAGGCTAGCTTCTGCGGTCTGAATGCTGGTACCCCATCAAATTCAAATGCTGAAACTCAATCAGCAATATGATAGTATTTAAGAGAGAGACGGCTTTGGGAGGGTTCCTTCCTCATGTATGGAATTAAAACCCTTATTACAACACTTGTAAAAAAAAAGGTGCTTTTTTTTTTTTAAAAACAAGTGTAGCTTCACACTTCTATTACAAGTAATACTTATGATTACGCTTCTAATTCTGTAATACTTATGATTCTTCTAATTCTGTAATACTTCTAATTCTGTAATACTTACGATTCTTCTTCAATTGTAACCTCTAATTTAAAAGACGATTAGGCTAAGAGGGAAGACTCATGGGATCTAGTGCCTTTCCTTCACGAGTCCTCCCTTCCCTACCAGACACTGGATCTACTGAAGCCTTGGTTTTGGATTTAAGAGCTTTTCAAAATGAGCAATAAATCTGCTGCTTATAAATGGCCCAGTCTAGCTAGGTGTGGTGGATCACACCTTTAATCCTCTAGAGGCAGAGGTAGGGACGGCTGTAAATTTGAGGCCAGCCTGGTCTACATAGTTCTAGGATAGCCAGGTTGCCAGGGCAATATAGAAAGACTCTGCTTTTTTAAAAAAGACAAATTAACTAGTCTAAGGCATGTTCTTCTAGCATCTTTGGCAGGCTAAGACACTTGCTATAGTAGCAAAAGCAGAGTGTCTTAGCCCAGTGCTTCAGAGGCACCCCGGTCCCTGTTTATCTGTGTTCCCTGTGCAGCATGCTGACTTAAACTGCAGAACCATTCCATTTGTCTGACTCTCACTCTCTTGCTCCCCAATCTGTCTCCACCCTCTGGTTCTAGCATCCTTCTCCATTTGGGGCTCACCTCTACCTCTTATACTTGCTTATTGTTTTCACAGTCAAGTCCTGGGGTAGGACACTACATCTGCCCCCAAACAGTCAGAACATAGCACCTGTAGCCTCAGAAAGGCAACGGATAGAAGAGGCCAGCACAACTTGATGCGGCAATAGACTTCCAGTTTTTCAGAGCCGTCCATAAAATCCCTTGTGTAAAGGACAAGAATGGAAAAGTTGATTGGCAGGAAGATACCTAGAACAGCTCATTTCTCTGGGTCACTATCAACCTCAGGATGAGGAGGAAATTGGGTGCCACATACACTATTGGTGTTTTCTCTCTCAGCACTACCATCTTCCTTGTACTTCTATAAGCCTCTCATCAACCCTGAACTTCAGGCAAAGAAGATGCTTTCAGAAGTCCTCTGTGTCTATTTAAATGAGGAAGTTTAAGTTTGGTTTAATAGACTTCTTATTTGCTGTGGGGGCTACTGATACTGCTCTGGTTTCCTCTTCAAAACTTTCTACCATTTTATGTCCTCTGAGAAGACTTCTATATACTAGCCTCTGGTATCTATGGATGTGACCTTATTTGCAAACTGGCTCTGCAGATAAAACTGAGGAGAGTTCACTTTTTAAAAAAAAAAAAAAAAAGATTAGGCCTTAATCCATTGGCTGGTACCTTCATTGGAAGTCAGAAGTTTGGACAAACAGACGCAATGGAGAATGTTGCCTGCTGGTGGAAGCAAAGGTTGAAGTGACTTGTCTAAAGCCATGGAATGCCAGGGAACCCTGGCAATCCTAGAAGCTGGGCAGACCGAGGAAGGACATTTATTTCTACGTTAGCCTTGCCAACATTTTCACCTCAGACTTCTAGCTTCCAGAACCAGAGAGTAAATGCATCCGTTGTTTTAATCACCCAGTGTGTGGTAATCTGTTTGGCACCTCTAAGACAGCAATATACTACTTAAGTATATGAACAGAAATTTGGACAATAAACTGTAATGGAGGGTCAGAGATCTACTTTTCGATGCACAACGTCATAAGCAATGTGATGTTTTGTTTTTTTTTTTTGCAGGTGCTGAGGAAGCAGGTTCTTAATTATGCCAAGCAAGAACTTTACCAGTGAGCTACTTGCTCAGTCCTGACTTGACTCTCAGTCTTGACTTGTTTATGTACTGTTAATAAAAATAAGTCAGTCTTCTCCAGGCTGGGGTGATGGCTTACTGGGTAAAGTGTGAGGACATTTGCTGGGTCCCCAGCTTCTACATAAAAGCCAGGTGCAGTAGTTAACTCTAGGGTTGCGAGGGAGGTGGGCAGTGACAGACCAAGTTCCGAGTGTTGCTGGCCAGCCTAATCCTTGTGCTCCAGATTCTCAGTGAGAGACCCTATCTCAGAAAAGAGAATGGAGAACAAGCTGATGCTTGTGTATGTATGGGCTACGCTACCGAGCCTGAAGACTTTGAGTTGGATCGCTGGAACCCACATGGTTGGAGAGATCTAAGTACTAAAAGTTGTCTTGGGTCTATACACTGACACACACACACACACACACACAAAACGTCGCTTCACCTCTCCGAGCCGTGTTCTCATCAGCAAAAGGGGGCTTCGGCTCACCAAATGATCTTTGAAATCAAGTGTAATTCTGTAATATTCATGGTTTTTCGTCAATTGTAACCTATGATCTAAAAAAAAAAGAAAGAAAGAAAGAAAGAAAGAAAGAAAGAAAAAAAAAGATTAGACTTAGAGGAAAGACTCAAGGGATCTAGCGCCCTTCCTTTTACTCTTGTTCCTTCTACACTCAGAAACAAGAAATTGAAGTGCTTTATTCTCCAAGCTTCATTCTGGATGCTTGGAGTTGAAAGATTAAATTATGTGTGAGCTCACTAGCTGTCCAAGCCTCCTTCTGACTAGCGCATTTGAGCAAACAACCAACACTAATATCTGTCTATGGACCCCGAATCCTGCAATGAGTGGAACTGAGAGAATTCCTGAATTTCTGGGCTCCAGTAGAACCAGACCAGGCACTCGAACCTCTTGAAGCTTGTTTCCGTCTTGATGAATTGCTGAAAAGGGTGCAATCAAATCCAAAAGCTCCGTCACATGTACGTAAACAGGTACCGAGAGACCCTACGCGGAGAGAAGGCTCTCCTAGGGCTCTCGCAGGTCAGGAGCGCGCGGGGCGGAGCAGCCGGAAGTGCCGGCGCGCGCTGTCAGCGACGCCGGAAGTCCTCGCTCGGCCTGGCGGTAACCTTGCGGGCCGGGCCACCGCTGCCGAGGTGAGCTCCGCTCGTCTGAGCGTTGGCCCGGCGGAGCTCGTCAGCTGCGGTGGGGAGGCGCGCCGGGGTCGCGCGGGAGGGCGCCGAGCGGCGCGGAGCTCAGGCGTGCGCGCAGGACCTCGCAGCCGACATGTCTCTGGTGGCGGAAGCGTTCGTCTCCCAGGTCGCAGGTAGCCCGCGTGGGTGCCGACGGGACGGCGGGGGCGGCGGCGGGGATCCGCGTGGGGAGGCAGAGGGCTGGAGTTTCCCTGCAGCCGTGGGTCGAGGGTGCTGAGCCCAACAGCCCGGGTGGAGGCGGCGGCCATGGAGGCTTGGCCTCACTTTCCGGATGAGGAAACTGAGGACACATGGCCAAGGTCACCCTGCAGGGACAGAGTCCTGACCTCACTCCCTCCGCGGCGCTTTGTTCCCGGTCTCCGTGGTTTGGGAGGGTGGCGGAGGCCCCGGGGCTGGGGATCGAGGTGGGGGCGTGGCCACGGGTTCAGTCCTCGCCTCCCCCAAGGCTTCCGTGGGAATAGGGCAGCCTCTCTGGTCTTGGGTTCTCAAGTTTAAGGTGACTGTCACTCTTGAGCTGCCCTTCTTTACCTGTTGTTGGTGGGTCACCCGAGTTGTTCTCCAAGCCATGTGCAAAGTCTGTGGGACTCTTTGAACTATTCTTAATTGGCATGAAGTTTAAAGAAAGTAAACATCTTTTGACTCTGTGATTCGAACTTGACTTGTAAATAGATTAATTTTTACATACATATATATGAATATATATTCGTATTGAAGTTTTTATTTTGGCGAAAGTGGCTATGCTAGAGAAAGAAGAGTTAAGTTAATGGGATGAGTGTGAACTCCAGCAGGGTTTTCAACGTTCGAATGAGGAGATAGTCACTAAGATAAACAGTCATATTTGGGGTAAAGTAGTATATTGGAAATGAAAAGTATAAAGTGTTATCAACTTTTTCAAATGCTTTCCATTGTATTGAATTTGTGTGAACATAGATTTCCTTTTTCCTTTAAAATAGCATTTTATAGGAGAGAGGATAGAAAGAGAGATTGTAAGCTTCATGAAATCAGGGAATTTTGTTTGTTTCCCATTGTATCCTAGGACCTGTCTGTCGGTTCTCTTTAAATACCCATGACTCGAGTAAGTGAGTAACACAGATTTCAAGTAATGGTTCTTTCTGACTTTATCACTGAGGTTGAAAAAGTCAGGCCTCTGACTTGAGGTCAGTGGTTTAGTTTAGACTGATACTATGTTATAAATCATTTCACAGTATATGTTCATATTCTGAATGTATATATCCAATGTGTGATTTCTTTTCAGCAAGAAAACAAGGAATGCTATTTGATAAACTTTTGATAAGTTCAGAATTCTACCTCAGTTAGTGAAGTTTACAAATCCCCAGGAATTTTGTATGTTGTCTTAAGGTGTTTGTAGTGATCTGTTATGGTAGTAGAACACATTTAAAGATAGATAGTTCAGTAAATAGAAAGTAGTATTGGAACAACTCCTAAGTCAAAATATGGCATGAATTAATTCTAGATGTATTAAAGATTTAAATGTAGCACAAACGAACTTACAATAGAATAATAGAAAAAAAGCAAGGACACATACAGGGTATTATTTTTGTAATATTGGATAGCAGGGGTTTCTAAGCAAAACATGGAGTATACATTCCATAATGGAAATGGTTGTATAAGAATATGGAAAGTTTTTGATGTTAAAAGACACCATGAATAGCTGGGTGTGGGGCTCTTGCCTGTAGTCACAAACACTTGGGAGGCTGAGACAAGAGTCTATTGCAGGCTTGAGGCTAGCCAGCCTGGCTGGGCTTTATAGGTAGAACATGTTTGAAGCAAAACAAACAATAACAATAAAATCTCCACCATAAAATAAATAAATCTCCACCATATATATATAATAAAAACATTTAATTATAAATGGAACTCCCAAAAGAAAGGCAAAAAAATCTGAATAAGTATTTCATAAAAGGAGAAATAAAACTAGACAATGAACAGGTGAAAAGTTGTCCTCCACGAGTAACTGATAATTTTTCAATTTAGGCAAAAGTGAATATGATAATCTCTAGTATTGTCAGGGGCATATAGAGTAGAGAAACCTTACTTTCTCACTTTTGGTGAGTGTAAATTAGACACCCTTTCAGAGCCTAACATAGCAATATTTCCTAAGATGTTATATTCTAATCCAGAAATCATCTGTATGTGGATTTATTTGATAGAAAGTTGAGGACCAGTTCCTCAAAGAACTATACAGTAATCTTCATTATAGCATTATTTCTACTAGTAAAAACATAAGAATGTCCCAGATGTATATCAGATTATGATATACCAACCAAACAGTTTCAGCAGTACCTAAAATAAATGAGTTATCAGAGAGGTGTGTGTGCTCTATTGTTAGCACTAATCATAATAGCCAAGATATGGAAGCAAAACAGGTGTCTGTCAGCAGATGAGTGGATCAAAGAGATGGGCATATATACAAAAGAATACTAGATATCCTTAACAAGAAGGTAATTATTCATGGTGTTATGAATCATTTAGGCTCAAGGAATAATTTTTTTTTCTTTCATGGTGACTACAAGTGGTAGTAATGTTGTCTTTCTTAGATTTCTATAGCTGTGACTAAAAGCAATTTGGGAAGGAAGGGCGTATTTCAGTTTATAGTTGAATCATAGTCTATCATGAAGGGAAGCCTGGGCAGGAGACTATGGAGGAGGAGGACCACTGTTTACTGACTTGTTCCCTGTAGCTTTCTTAACCTGCTTTCTTATACAACCAACCTAGGGTCACCTGCCTAGGGGTAGCACACCACCCACAGTGAACTGGACAGGTATTAGTCATTAATAAAGGAAATGCCCCACAGGCTTGCCCACAGACCAGTCTGATGGAAGAATCTTTTCAATTGAGTTCACACTTCTAAAATATGTCTACATTTGTGAAAACTTGACAGAAACCTACTAGCACAAATGTATATTTTGAAATAGCCAAAAGGAGAGATTTCTAATGTTACTACAAGAAAGTTGATGAGTTGATTATGGATATGTTAAGTAGCTTGATTTAATCTTTATATACTATGTACCCATGTTAAAAATATTATGTTTGTTATTTGAAAAGGCAAATTTATTTCTGATGTGGTGATGAACACTTTTAATAGTAGCAGTAGGGAGGCGGAGGCAGGAGGATTGCCAGTTCAGGTATAGTCTGGGCCATATAGAGGGATCCTGGCTTGGTGGTGGTGGTGGTGATGGTGAGAATAATAATAAAATAAAATGATAAAAGCAATGTGTATACTTGGGTGTTTATAGGTATTGACAGTTAAGAGATGTGATATGTGTTAGCTTTCAAGCTAGAATTATATTAAGTAAAAAGATATAGTATTATATATGTCTTATATGAACTTATTAAATAAGTTCTGTACGGACATGTATATGCTTACCTAAGCAAAGAAAAACTTTTAGAACAATTTAACTAATTCTCCTTAGGAGTTTCAAGAAAATATAAACTGTTGATAGAAGATGGAGGAACTGTGTTTCTGATTTATTTGAATTACCACAGTGAGCCTATTTTACTTTTGTAATTTAAATGACTAAAATTTCAAATTAAAAGATATACTTAGTCAAGATGAAAAGAAGATAATTTGGGTTTAACCTTGACCTTCAAGTGATTTATAAATGTAACTTAGATCCAACAGCTATCCACAGTATTTTGTTTCTGGTCATAACTTAGCATTCTTAGAAAGAAGAGGTTAGTTAATTTGTACATGTTTACATAGTTCTGTTTTAACAATAACTATGAATTTTTTTCTTTTTTTTTATAATTAAGTATTCAGAGTTTTAATATATATGATAGTTTGGTTATTCTTCCTTCCAGTGGTCATGAGCTATAGCATACATTTTGATATTTCTTTTGGAAATATTTAAGGCATCTTAACGTTTATCTGGTTTCTGTGATATTTATTTGTGTGTATGTGTTTGATATTTCTGCAGTCTCTTCCCTGGAGACTGATTTGTAAAGGACATATTTATGTAAGCTGCTTTAGTGTGGGTCTGCAATGTTCCCTAAATACCCATGCTATCCAAAGTTTTGATTCCCTCTGTGGCATTGGGAACTTGTGGCATTGGTAAAAACTTTAAGAGGTGCTGATTGTGAGACCTTTGTTTCTTTTGCTGAGTCCTCACCATGAAGTGAACAGTTTTGTTCTGATATACCTGCTTCACCACAGGTCCAAGGCAGTTCCCTACTGTGAACCAAAGCCTCCCAAACTAAGGCAAAAACATACCTTTCTTCTTTGTAAGTTGATTACTTCAGGTGTTGTTAGAGTAATGGTAAGCTTACTACTAAAGCTTTCTTTGAATTGCTCAGTATAAGTGATCCCTTATTGTCTCTTTACTAGCAGTGTATCTTCCACTCACGGTTTCCCATTCTGAGTCCTTAGTGCAACTTTCTGTCTCCACAACTCTTAACTTTTTATAAGTTTTTTTTAAATTATTTTTTTAATGCTTACTTGGCTTATCCATCTGTGAATTAGCTAATTTTGGGGCTTCCAGTCTCTCTTGCTCTCTTCTAAAATAATCTTTATACTACAGGTCTCAGTGGTATTGTTGTCTTTGTAAATTTTTATTTTCTTAAAATATTTGGTGTGACTTCTCTAGTTTCAGAACCTTCCTGAAGGGCAAAGTGACTTAAAAGCCTCTCTGTAAGTCCAAGTCTGTGACGTTAGCTTCCTCTCTTGTCACTCCCTTCCCTGAGCCTCTAGACTTTCTAAACTGTTTGTAGTGTCCATCTTTGGCACATGCTGTTGTCTGTTTGAAGTGGCCACGTCAATAATTCCTGTTTCTTCTTAAGACTTGACGCCATTTGAATGTGTGTGTGCCTAGGACATTTTTTCCTTGTCAAATGAGATTCTTTTTTTTTTTTTTTAATAATAATAATAGTAATGATTCATGGTCATTATAGAAAAATGAAAATAATACAGAGAACTGTAAGGAGTAAAGTGAAAAATCACCTGACAGCCTACTGCCAAAATTAAGACTTTAAAATCCCATCTCATATTCAAAACTTTGCTGAGCAAATCTATCATTTCTTTCTCCTAAATTAAAAATACAGGCATAGATAATACAAGAGGGTGCATTTCTTTTGTCATATGATATAATGGGATCTCTTCTCATGTCTATGATGAAATTATTTGCTGTCATATTTGAATGGCTATGTAGTATTTCATTGTAGTAAAGAAACCATAATTTACTTGTGAAAACCTAAAAACTGATGGGTTTTTGGGATTTTTTTGTTTGTTTGCTTTGTTTTGCTTTTTAGAGACAGGGTCTCAATAAGTAGCCTTGCCGTCTGGATCTTGCAGTATAGACCAGTTTTATCTGTTTCTGTCTCCAAGTGCTGGGGTTTTAAGGATTTTTTTTTTTTTTCTTTTTTTTTTTTTTTTTCTTTATTTTTTTTTTCTTGTTTTTCTTTAAGGATGTGTATCTCTTTAGCAGTGTTCTCCTGCATTTCTTTAATAATGCCCTTCCTAAAGTCCTCTAACTCCATCATGAGGTATGCTTTTAAATCCGATTCTTGCTTTTCGGTGTGTTGGGGTATTCAGGACTGACTGAGGTGGGAGTGCTAGGTTCTGATGATGGTGAGTAGTCTTGGTTTCT
>NC_034592.1:60872733-60881475 GCF_900095145.1 Mus pahari
GAGAGAGAGAGAGAGAGAGAGAGAGAGAGAGAGAGAGAGAGAGAGAAAGAGAGAGAAAGAGAAAGAAAAGAGAATTTGGCAAGTCAGTTTGGTCACATTGATGTGTGCCAAAGTCATTGAAGGTATATATGATTTCTCTTAGCAGTGGTGCTTGCATTTGTGGGATAAATTTCTTAAAGTAGAAGAGGAATTCGAATTACTTTTTTACCCAAGTAACATGGAAAGAATAATAAATTAGGACTTTGAATGAACAATTTGTTTTTCTAGATTATTACAGGCTAGATTTGGAATTTAAAACATGGTCTTGGATATTGAATCGTCTAAAAACTTTTTAAAAATGTATTTTATTTTATTAAGGGCATTGTTTTGCCTGCATGTATATCTGGGTGATGGTGTTGGATCCCCTGGGACTGGAGTTACAGATGGTTATGAGCTGTCATTTGGGTGCTGGGAATTGAACCCAGGTTTTCTGGAAAAATTCCTAACCAGTGAGTCAATGCTAACTGACAGAATCATCTCTCCAGCCCTTTAAACATTTTATAAACAATCTCTGAATTTTAAATTTTCATTTTTTCCCCAATTGACGAGTGTTCCTAACACATAAGTTTCTGGTTTGTTTATACTTGAGCATGAATATGTCCCTAAATGTAACTATCTTGAAAATAAGTGGGATTAAAACAAGCATGTTTTAGCTCATCAGTGATGCTAGTTTGGCCAGCCAGCTTGCTCTGGAGATCCCTTTTCCATCCCGTGTGATGGGAGCTAGGATACTTAATAGCCTAACTTTATTTTTTCAACAGTCTTAGAAGACATTTACTATTTCCCCTTTACTGTTAGATGAATTGTGGCACAGTGGTAATGTGGGTACCTGTCATGTGGGTGACCCTGGGTTTGATCCCAAACATCAGACATGGACATGAATATACACACACAAAATCAGGCATATTTTAAAAATTATTTATATTATAAGAAAGTATGCTTTGTTCTGTTTTCCCTCATCTTAGTACAGGACATTACATCAAGAAAGGTTCTAGAGGCTGAGATAAATGGAAAAATAGAGGTTAAAATAATCTTACAATATTGGTAGGAGTGTAATGTAGCTCAGCGGAAGAACATTTCACATGCAAGGCCTGAGTTTGATGTTCACTACCACCAAAAAGTGTTTTTAGTTTTTAAATTTTTTAAAATTTTGGTATGAAGGGGCAGTGATGCTACTGTTGACAAGACCATATTGAGCTCTCAAAGTATTTAATAATGAAAACCACAACAGATAATTGAAGAAATGCATTAATATTTTAAATGTGCTAAGAACAATGCATTCAGTTGTTTTGCTTTTTAAAATAAAATATCTTCTTAGTTGTTTTTACTCGGTGTTCTGAGGATTTCCCAGTAGCATTGAGGAAGGCATCAAAGAATTACTGTGAAGTTATTGAACTGGCCATCATATTTCAGATAATCTTTTTTTTCATTATCAGTCATATGGATAGTATTATATTATGGAACTTATCATGTTGGTAGATGTGAAGTTGATATTGAAGGGGCAGGTGGTGAAGGCAAACAGACAAAGTAAGGTTATACTTCAGAAGAGAGGCAATGTATCGTTGATTGACAGAAGCATGGCCTTTTATTTGATCCTAATGTATTCATGAATATATTGCAAACCAGATTCTTAAAGGTAATGCTTTACTACCTTTGAAAACTTCAATATGCTGCTAAGATTCTTTGAAAGACATGTTTATTGAAAATTGTCTGCAGTTGAGGTAATGTCAATTTTAATTTTCTTGTAAGTTCTATTACAGTTTGATACTCTTAAATAACTCCTCTTTCTAAGATGTGTTTGGAATGGGACCCAGTGACTTGCATATGTTAGACAAATACAATACCACTATTCCAGCTGTACTCATAGCTCATAATTTTGAATGATTTAGCTTAAAAGATTGTGGTGATGGGTACCCTCTTAAATTTGTCAGCATTATCTCTGTGGATGCTTTTGAGTTATTAATGTTAACTTAAGCTTTTCATATGAGTGAAAATTGAAAGAAAACATCATCAAACTTCTTAACATTTCTCAAACATTTAAAAATATCTCGAGAAGTAGTTATTAGATAGAAGATACGAAATAGATAAGAGATTGAAAATTCAGACTTTTCATTTTTTTTAAAGACAGAAGTTATAATGTTCAGTAAATTTAGCTAAACTCATTTATATGGGGAAGAGACGTGTTCGCCTTGCCAGTAAGAAAAATTCATGTTTTAATTTTTTATTGCTTTGTAAATGACCATCTATTCTTGAACTCTTTTCTTATTTTTGTATAGTCTATAAATGAATCATGGTTTTGAACTTTTTTACATCAGTAATAAAAATGAAATTTGATGGGTTAGTAATGAAGGCTCTTTTCATAAAAAGTCATTTTGTCATGACAATTTGCATTAACTGTAACTATGTTAGCAAAATAGAAACCATAAAAAGCATTTCATTGTGTGTTTTTGTGCTAATTGTATATTTTTATCACTAAGAACTATTCTAAGCCATAGAAAAAGATGGATGAGGGAGGAAGGGAACATGAATCTTTCCCATTTTTTTCTTGTGCTAGGGCGAATGCTTATTTCATCTTATATTTATAGTCCACCATCAGAGGAAGTCAAGGAAAAAAATTCAAGGTAGGAACCTGGAGGCAGGAACTAATCATGGAGGAGTATTCTTACCGGCTTGTGATCTGAACCCACAGGAATAAGGGAGGGTCCTTCACGATCAGGTGTTGAAAGGGAGGACTAGGGATGAGAAGAGAGAAGACAAGAAGCTGGAATAAGGAGGTCTTGCTAACTAAGCTGGTAGCTTATGCTTATGCAAGTTTATTAAGTGCAGTGTCTTAGATACCTTTTATAGGGGAGAAATGGGCTGAAGTCAGCAGAAAGCTAAATAAACAGCATTGGCCAAGAGAAGAGGGTACTCAGGCACAGCTCTGCCTTAGGACTGATAACCACAGCCCTTCAGTAGGGAAAGCTAGATTCCTGCCTTTGTCAAGTCTGCTAGTGGGCAAGGACCTAGAGCTGAAGTTCCATTTGTACTTTCATCAGAGCCTCTGAGAAAGCCTTGGAATCATCTGGCTCCCAACAGGGTTGTTTGCCATGGTTTTCCTGCTCAGAGATTGTACTACCCACAGTGGGCTTGGCCTTTATGTGAAATTTTTATTTCCTCTGGTCCCTTAGCTGATTGCGGGGGTGGGGGGGTGGGGGAGGATACTTAATTACCAGTCTCTTTTGTAAACACCCTCACAGACACACTCACAAATCACACCTTAATAGTTCTCTCAGTAGTCCTTGATCCAAACAAGTTGACACCTAAAATGAAATCATTATACTCCCCTAAAAGATGTCTCCATCTTGCCATGTGTTTGTGTTTTAGAAATCATGGACTAGAGATTAAAGACAAATCTTTATATTTCAATTTACTGTTTTAGATTATCTTTTGTACCATAGCTAATTGACTTTATTGATCTGTAGATAAAATGTTAAATGAAATGAATCAATTGGATTTTGTTTTTCTTTTTGAATAATGTAGCAACTGCTGTGCAGATCAGCTGTCTCTTTCTCTCTCCCCCTCCCCCTCCCCCTCCGTGTGTGTGTGTGTGTGTGTGTGTGTGTGTGTGTGTGTGTGTGTGTTCTAGACCTCTGTTGTCTTCACCGATGTTCACCCTATTAAGTGAGTCAGGGCTTCTCTCAGTCCAAACAGAAACTCACTAATAGTGGCTATGGCTAATCTGGACTTGCTCCAGGGATCCCTGTCTCTGCTTTCCATGTGATGGGAAGGAATTAGGATACTTAATATCCTAACTTTATTCTTTCAACAATCTTAGAAGACGTTTACTATTTCCTCTTTTACAGTAAGATAATGAGGCAAGAGAAGGTTAAGTAACTTGTCCAAGGTTACTCAGATGATAAATTGTAGAATTGGGAGAATCTAAGTGACTTTGAGACCTAAACTTTTTCTCTGTACCACCTGTTTTCACTTACTGTGCTGTAAATGGTTGGCATCCCTTGTTTCCTTTCCTTCCACCCTACCCAGTCAATAAAATTAGATTCTGGAGTACAATGACAATTTTATATTCATTTTATATTCATTTTTGCCTTATTAAAGCCATTTAGGTTTTTAATAACTACTTTGTTCATTTAAATGGGGGGAGGAATCTGAGAATTATCACATATCACTAAAGTATCTTCTAATACATAGCTTTTAGCCATATCCACAAATACATGCTTGAGTAGGTAGAGTAAGGTGGTCAAAAATCTCAATTAAGCTACATAGATCCTCAATATTACCTTATCTGAGCTAAATGAATGAAAGAGATGAAAAGAGTTTAATTTTAAGTGTCACCTGTGTCTCCTGGAGATATATATATAAGATTTAACCCTGGTAAATTTACTTACTGAAATGCTATGCACAGTTATGTATTTACACATTCACACATCATATATCACAAGCAACAAAGGCTCTGATACCAATCAATAAGTTTCTTCCTAAGGACTTAGGATAAGTTGTAACCAACACTAACTCTAAGAAACTTTCAGAGTCACAAGTCTATCTATCTATCTATCTATCTATCTATCTATCTATCTATCTATCTATCTATCTATCTATCTATTTTTTTAGACAAGGTCTTATGTAGTCCAGTCTGGCCTTGAACTTGTTATGTAGCCATGGGTGAATTTGAACTTCTGATTCCACTACTCATACCTTCTGAGTGCTGGGATTATAGGCATATGCCATAGCACCTGGCTTATAGGGTACTCCCAGCTTTTTTGTGCATGCCTGGCAAGCTATTTCAAACCTCACAGAACCCTTATTTGAATCTGTTAGTCTTTAATCTTTGTATATGCACTTCCTTGCAGTAGATTCTAAATTGCCTTATCCTGTGCCACACAATGCACCTACTTGTGTTTTAGGTATGAAAATGACAACATGGCTCCTGCATTTTTCCTTTTTAAAAATACGAGTCATTTTCTAGCATGAACTGATCTCTCAAACTGTTGAGGTGGGAGATTTTTTAAAATTATTTTTATTTTAATTATGTTTCTATGGGAGTATATGCATGTAAGTGCAGGTGCCTTTGGAGGCCAGAAGAGGTCATTGGATTCCCTGGAGCTGGAGTTTCAGGTGAATGTAATCTGCCCAACGTGGGTGAGTGCTGGAATCTGAACTTGGGTCCTCTACAAGAGCAGTCTGTGCTTTTAACCACTGAACCATTTATTTCCCCATCCCTGGAAGAATGATTTTAATCTCCTGTTTTGGGAAGAGTTACTTTTTAACACATTTGTTGTGAAGGCCTTAAAACACTCGGTCTTCAACTGTACTTTGGGGAAATTATTTAGTCATCTTGTGATTATTAGCTGGGATGTGTTGTTGGCTTTTTCTATAGTTTGCAGGTTGAATTAATGTTGAATTTAATACCTAATACAGCATTTAAAAAATTCTCATTTTGATAGTCTTATATTTTAAGTCTAATTATCCTAAAAACCCATTTATCTATATTTGCTTAAAAGATGATGGATTTTAAACTTAGTGTATTTGTTGACATGAATGAGGTAATCAGTCCTGTGTCTAATTTATTTCTTGTTTTCTTTGTGTTATGTAGTAACTTGATTGTTTAAGATCAACCAAGTACTTGTTTGAACATTGTATTATATTGCTAGTATTTGTGTTTACAACTTTGGCAGAAAGTCATTCGATTTTGGGGGTAGACTTACTGCACTCCTGTCTCATTCCTTTTTTCTAACACTGCCAAAGTAGTGTTGCTAGGCTGGAGAAATCACATCTATGAGCTTTTAGAATAGTTGCCTAAGGATAAACTGAGTTTGACTTCATTAGTGCACAAATGATAGGTTTGTGTAGAGTTATTATAGCATTAATCAATTTGATGGATTGGAAAAATGACAGAATTGAAGTGGCATGTAATATTAGTGCCTATTATTCTACAAATTATGTCTTCACCTACATTCATATGCCAGGAGTCATGTTGTACATTAGAAATGCAGAATTTTAAAACATGAGAAACCAACAACCGAGGGGACCTTTTTTCATGGCCTGTCTCTTGTCCTCTTCTATTAGATCAAGAAATGGGCCTTGGAATCTAGACTTTTTTTTTTTATTAGATCATCACTTTTGTAGTGTGAAATACCCTGAGTGAATGGGATGGAAGGATCATCTGCCACCAGAATGACTTAGCACTTAACTTGACATTGAAAACACTACAAGTAATGTGTAAATAAGAGACCTAATAGTACTTCTGTGGATTTATTTGCTACCAGTCATTTCAATAGTGTTCTAATGGACTACTTGTAAAGAATATTGTTTTTTTTGGAGGGGATTATATTTATTGATAAAGCTTAAAGATAGTTTAAATACAATTAAAATAATGTTGAGCAAATATTTATATTTTGATTGTTACTTTATTATATATAATGCTGGCTTTTAATCACTGTTAGAGCCTTTGTTTTATGGCTCTAACAAATTTAAGAGTTATTTATTTAATTTAATTTTTTAAACTTAACAATTTTGGTTTATTAAGACAGTGTCTATATGCCACCTTTGCTTGCTTGGTACTTTTGATCTCCTTCTGCTTTAGCCTAACAAGTGATGCAATAATAGGATATGCCACCTGCCTTGTTCCTTTTTAATTTTGTTTTGTCTTCCTCAACATAAATACATAAAATGGTAGAGAAGTTCTATTTTCAAAGTTTAAGAAATACTCAATTGCATAAAAACAACCCTTTATTTCCTAAAGACTAAAAACCTAGAGACATCCTTTTTTGCTCTTAGTAAAGGAAGACACTAAGTAGGAAATAATCTGCTGGAACACCACCAGAAGTTTATTGGTGTTTTCTTCTCACAACAAACAGTAGTATACCAATACCACCGAGTGTCGTCAACGAAAACCAGCATTAGCAAAGCCCAAGGACGACCAACAAAGAATGACAGGCATATCAGTACCATCCCACATTGTTCACTGACTATTGAGCCATTAAACAGTATGAGTTCTCAAGCATCACTCTATCCAATAAACACCACATGCATGCCCTTTTCACAGTCTGCCTCCAGAAAAACACCATGTTTCTGTTGTAGCAAAAACATCCTCTCATAAGACAGTTTTCAGAAAAACATCACATGATGTAACTGAGTCTACAAGGAAATCAGAAATTTCTACTTCAGCCACATGTAACTCTTGGTATGGTTTAGGCATAAGTAACTTGCACCTTAGCAGTATTGGACAGCCCTTTTGCCTCACTTCCATTTTTTTACTTCCCCTCCCTTATTTTTGGTTTTTTGAGATAGAGTTTTACCAATTCCCTTTTAAGAAACTATTTTAGTTTTACCTTTTCTAGTTGAGGCTGCTCTTTCTCTTAAGGATATTTAAAATGGCCTTTCATATTAGTAAGTGCTTTAGTAGTAGAAGTTGAAAGTACATAGGGGTAAGTGATATGAAATATTATTTATTATTGGAAGTTTGGTGGTCTAAACATTTCCAGACAACTGAAGGACAGCTAAAAACTGAAAATATTTTATCGTCTTAAAAATAATTTTAAAAATGCTACAGGTATTTAAGTCTCTTATTATCATCACAATGCTTTAAAAATGTCCTCTCTTTATTTGACACATAACTCAGGGGCAAATTATGGCGTGGGGATTGACTTGCTTGACATTGGCAAAGAGAAAAAACAGAGAAACTTATCTTTTTGGACTGAATTTTTTGTCAGGTGTTACAATAAAAGGGTTTAATTAATGTTATCTGTGCAAGAAGTAGCCTTTATATTTTGTCATATGTGGGTGATAATTGTTAATGATCCTTAGATTTACTTGTGTCAGTGGTTCTCAATCTTCCTGTTGCTGTGACCCTTTAATACAGATCCTCATGTTGTGGTGATCCCCCAACCATATAGTTATTTCTTTGCTACGTCATAAGTGTAATTTTGTTGTTATAAATCATAACTGTAAATATTTGATATATGACCCCTATGAAAGAGTTTGCTTGAGCTCCCCAGGGATTGTGGCTCACACGTTGAGAACCACTGACTTAGTTAAGAGCTTGTTTCCTAGAATGCCAACTCCATGGATCATTTATAAAGCTATCAACATCAACATGCCACCCACATGGGATTTTCACTTTTGGGATACTTATAGAATAGCACTAGTGATTTTTTTCCCCCACATCATACTTTACTTAGGTCACATAGACTGGGCTCATATTAATGTTTGTGTGTTCTGAGATGCTCAGGGGTGAGATAGATAACTTGTCGTTTTCTGTATACAGTTTCTCATCTGTTGACCCATAATACTAGAATTTCCAGCTGTTAAAATGGCTACATAGGTCTCATCATTATACTTGCCTTTTAAAAACTGTTATGTTTTATGTGTGAAGAAAATATGAAATGTTTTAATAGAATTTCTTCCTGGGAATTTATTTTCAATAACATGAGTTGAAATACATTTTATACAATCTACCAAGCAAAACATTAACCCCTTCTACTCTAGTTTCCAACTGTAGGTCTTTCATACCAGAGCTTTTGATATTTCTGGGCAACTTTGCAGTTAGATAGTATGTTGCAAAATTTCTATTGCTTTCATATAGGTATATACTCTATTGGATGGATTAGATCTGGAGAATCTTTCATACTAGAGGTGATGGATAACTAACTCTCTCTCTCTCTCTCTCTCTCTCTCTCTCTCTCTCTCTCTCTCTCTCTCTCT
>NC_034592.1:60881489-60888561 GCF_900095145.1 Mus pahari
CTCTCTCTCTCTCTCTCTCTCTCTCTCTCTCTCTCTCTCTCTCTCTCTCTCTCTTTGTGTGTGTGTATGTTGGTTGAGTTTGAACTCAGTACTTTATATATGCAAGATGAGCACTCTGCTCCTGAGCTACTAGAATTGAAACTTGAATTTTCACATTCTAGCTCATATTATAAACTAATAGAGTAGCAAGTATGTTATGCAAGACATGGTACATTGTGACTCACACAGAGGTATAGAACACAACTACTTTCTCAGTGACTGTTTGAATATAGTTATCCTTTGGAAATTTTATAAATATTATTTCTGTGCCTCATTATGAACAAGGTTAATAGGTTTCTTTTACCTATTACCTCTTAAATGATCCCTTAAAATGCTTTACATATGGAGATTTCTTTTAAAATCAACTATTATAATATATTAAAAATGACTTGTTGCTGTGTCAGAGACTGGCTCAGCATAAACACAGTTAGAAAACTATCAATTATTAACTACCACAACCTACTTTCTTGCTAAGAACAATCATAGTTGCTATATTAGGGTTAATTATTTTGGTGTTTTATGTCCTTTACAAAGACTAACTTGGTAAATGAGATCCTGATAATTCCATGTATTCTGATAATGGAACTATTGCTTCCTTAAGCACAGTTGAGCAGACACTATTTAAAACTGTTTTTCCTCAGCTCTGGGAGATTGTTATTCTTTATATATGGATTCTCTATACATGGAATCTTCTGTAGATGAGAGAGTAAGGGTCAGGGACAAGCATCATGAAAATTAATTGAGCTTTACCGACTTTGTTTCACACTGTAATGCTGCTTACTGCTTATTATGCCACTGGGCAGTTAGTTTTTGTAGGGTGACAGTCCTGAAGTCAAGGCAGTAGATTCTTTCATATTCATTGGGATTCCTACATTTTAAAAAACACTACTTAAAAAAAAAAAAAAGAAAAGAGAAAAGAAAGGTGGTAAGGCTGTTGACAGGAAAGAAAGGTGGGAAGGCTATTAACAGGCATGTTTGGTTCTTTCATCTAATGTGTGATATTTTACTTTTTTGAAAAGACTATAATAACATGTTTTGGACATTGTTTTGTACTGGATAAAATACTAGGGTTTTTTTGTATGTATGAACAATATTTTGGATATAGCTGCTTTTAAGGAAGCTAACTTTATTTTTTAATTATCTTTTAATTTGGCAAGATAGTTTCCTTTTTTTCTATGAAAAACATTACCACACAATTAAGAAAACATTAAAAAGAGCCTAGCCTTTGTATGCAGGTTATCATACAGTTCATATAGTCTAAGATAGTATGATTCATTGCTGTAGTGTTACCTTAAAGTAGACTTTATATGCTTGCTAATGTACATATTGATGAGCCCTGCTGATTAGTGGTATACCTTTGCACCACATACCTACTTATCATTGCCTTGTTTTTGCAGCTACAGAACCTTGGCCTGAAAATGCGACCTTATATCAGCAACTGAGAGGTAGGTTCTTATTCACAATTAAAAATGGTTTTGTATCAGAATATACTTACAACCAACAACAAACTCCCAAATTAAACCAAGCCAGTTGACCAACCAAGTAAATAAACGAAACTCTTCAGCCCCTAAATGTACTAATATAATTTCCTGCAATGAGAATATAAAACACAAAGAAGAGATTCCCTTGTATAATTTGTCTATGAGGTTTTGCTTAAACTTGTACCTACCAGTTAAACCAACTATTCATATCCTATAGGGTCCTTAGTTTATTATTGACTCATTATATTGGCTGCTGTAGGCAGTGTAAAATGATGTGGTCGCAGGAGCACTTGGCAGATTTACTGCACCAATAGCTGAGACAGCAGATTTTTGAAGTCCTGTGGTAAAGTGGGCTCTCAGTAAAAAGGAACTGTTAAAATGTATAGGCTAGGATGGTTCAGGCTCCCTTTAGCAGCTCTTCATATATCATCAGATCACATTATGGACCCCATTTGGGGCTCAGCAGCCTGCTACAGTTGTCAGAGCACTGCAAAGTAATGAAGACTAATAGGCAGCAGCCCCCGTCTTCTAAGCATGGAATTTTTATTGCAGTGAACTTGTCATCTTTCTTTTGTGTGACAGACCTAGACACACTGTGCAATATTAACTGTTAGCTGGTTTATATGGTTGTGAATGCTTTTGCTTTTAACTATAGAGATTTGAACAGATACTATTTTACTTCATTTTAATGAAAAGATTTTTTTAAAACTTAAAAAATAAGTGGTTTTTTAAATAAACAATTTTAATTGTTGATAAAATGAGATAAATGACCAAATAAATTTTAGAACAGTCTTATTTTATCATTATTTACACATAGTAATGTAACCAAAATTATTGCATAACAACATTGATACATATCTTCATAATTTCATTAGTGTAGGATTTTTAAAGAAATAAAAATCGCTTTAAAATATTATAAATATATTTTGCTTATTTAGAAATTAAACTTTGGACCTTTCATTATGTTTCCACAGGAGAGCAAATTTTGCTTTCTGACAATGCAGCATCTCTTGCTGTGCAGGTAAATATGTAAATAATGTAATTTTGTTCTTTGTGCTAAAGGATTTATATCATTTGGAGTTGCGGTTCACCCCCACTGAGTGTCTGATACTGTATGTTTAGAGTCTTTCTGTGAGACTTAGCATTATCAGTATAATCTCACACTTCTGTGCAGTATAATTCTATATAGGATTTTCAGTTTTCACTATGCAAAATAAACTTCATTATTTGTTCCTTTAAGCAAAATTGCATGTTCTGTCTTAGCAATTGTTATACTTTTGGTTAGATATGATAGTATTTGATTTGGGGTGATACTTTCACTTACAGACTCAAAATTATTTTCTAACTTATTTGTATAGAGTTACTTGCTACATATTTTTAATTATTATTCTGTTCATTGCACACATGTTGACCTTAATTCCATCTGTTAATCTTCAGGCAGATTCTTTCTAGCTACTCCTTATATATACTCCTTATATATTTACATGTACATTTATTATTCCCAGTCCCCTTATTGACTGCAGTGGCTTTTAAAGCTGTATCTTATAGTTGGATAATTCAAAAAATAGTTTTAGCAGTGTAAACTTAAAATTGTATTATGGAATACATGGAGAATTGTTTATTTGGAAACAGTATATGTTTTTGTAGGTTGTAAAATTACAGTTTATATAAACATTTTACATGTTTAGCTGCTTAGGTACTTAGTTTGTATAGTTTGAATCACAAAGAAGATTTACTGTGCAGCATATAAAAGGAATCTATAGATCTGTAGCATTTATTGTAGGTAAGACTGAGAGCTGCTGGTGGACAAAGAGAAATGGGAGGAGACAAAGTATTTATCAAGCTTTTGTCGCTTTGGAGGCATAATGCTAAGCATTTAATTTTAGTTCATCTCATTTATAGTTTTATTTGATAACCTCCAGGTTTAATACAAACATCCAGTATGGCAGAAGATAGTATGGCATTCAGCTTATCTTTGCTTTAAGGCAGAAATGATGGGAAGAAATGTGCTTGGACAATAACTTATTAGTTGTTTACATTTGTTTTATATCTTTTACCAAGAATATACATTGTAATTTTTGCCTTTATTTTGTTTTAAGTGTTATTTAAGTAATTTTTATTTTCTTTTTATCTTAACTTTGATAAGCAAATTTCCAGTTATGTGCAATATATATCTATATATCTATATCTCTCTCTATATATACACACATACATACATATGTACACAAACACACTTTATACAGCTTTTCTTAATCTTTTCTTTTAGTGCGATAAATGGAATTTTAGTGTCATATAAATATATGACAGTATATATGTATGTATAAAACATGGTTGCCTGAAATAAAGAATGTACTCAGATATATATTGTATAAATGGTTTGTTAGTGTGGTGAACTGATAAACAACAGTGCAAATAAATTATTTGCTGTGTGTAAAATAATATTTTTAATTTTTTATCTTTGAAAAGACATCTTTAGTGCATAATGAATATTTTAGATGATGCAGTGTTTTTTGACCACTTTTAACTGTCATTTGGGAGATAGCACTTTAAGAATTTAAAAAGGTTAATTAACATTTTTTTCCAGAAATTTTTTCAGTGCATGTAGTGAAAGAAAAATGATACTCAGGCTATTTTGTATGTGATTTCAGCAGGTTTGCTCCTTATTGAAGCCATCTAAGGGTTTTTTATGAAGAACCCTTAAGTGAAATAGTATTATTGTAGGGAGTACTGCAGTAATTAATTTTGAACAAACAGAAAAATATTTTGGGTAGAAATAGACTAATAACTGAGCTAGGGAGTGTTTGGCTTCTTGAAGAGATGACAGTGGTTAAGCAGGTTGGGCTGTCAGAACTGTTGGAGGAGTGCCATTGGGTAACCCACTGGGTAGACACCAGGGACACTGCTCACTGTTTCACAGTGTATATAGGTCAGCTCTCAACAATGAGCTCTCCAGCTCCAAGTAGAAATGGTGTCAAGTTTGATCAACCAGAGTCTAGATGGTTTAATCAGTTTCTGTACAAAGCAAAATGTCAGACTACCACTATTTTAAAAATTGATATTTAAGTTTTTCCTGGAAGGGAAGGAAAAACCCAACGTGGTATATATTATTGTTTTTATGGTTCCTATTAATTTGTTTTTTCACTATAGTTTCTCAATCACAGTTGCAACTGAAATAACACCAAAAAAGTTCTTTTAAAAATAATGGAATTTTGCTTAACCATTTCAATTTTTTTATCCTACATATGTCACTTAGATGATAAATTAACCAGCATATATTAAAAATTCCTGGTTTTCCTCAATATTCTTTGGCTTGACAGCTGATAGTAGCCATGACTATAAATGTGACTTTTCCACATATCTGATATAAACTTTATGGAGTAATTTTCTTCTATATAGAGAGGAGCAGCATCTGTTTAGAAGAATCAGCTAAAGGCTTCATGTTTGATGTATAAAATTGGTCAAAACAATGTGACAAGTATCCATAAACTGTATATTTTCTAGAAGATACCAGATATCAAACAGTGGACATTTTAATAACCAATTACTCCGTCAGAAATTCAAATTTTACTTATCACACTGGGTAGTGTTTAGTATATTCCGGAAGCTAAGTGCTTGGTTATTTTTAATGAAAGATACCTTTATGACTTCAGTTCAAAAGAAAATAATTTTCCTTTTGGTGATCATTTTCCCTGTGATTTGCTTTCTTTGTATTATTTATCTGCCAGTACAGGCTTGCCTGAGTGCTGCTTAGTCATGATGGAATCTTGACTGCTGACTGGAGTAAAAAGTCAGTCTGATAGATTTTCATGAGTTTAGTGTTTGTGTAACATTGTATGCACACACATACATAGACACATTTCCCGTTTTAAAGTGCTACTTTGAGATACTTAGGCTTATGTTGATTAGTAAAACAAACCTGTTAGTTCTCTGTTACTGAAGTCTCTTATCCCCTAAATTTAAACCAACTGTACAGTAAATAATAGAGTGCTAACCACGAAGTAATTAAAAAATTTCTAGTAGCCTCATTAAAAATGTAGTTAAATTTTAGTAATATGTTTTACTTAGCTCAGTATATCAAAATATTATCATGTAATCAATAGTTTACTTTTTTCATATTAAACTCAAAGTTTCATATGTACAATTAGAGTAGATCTCAGTTTGTGCTAGCTATAGTTCATATGCTTAGGAGTAATATATAACTTTTGCCTCTGGTATTGGACAGTACTAGTTTAGAAATACAGTAGAATAAATACATATGAACTCTTTACGTTTTTGGAAAAAATGCTTTAAAAAAAAACTTTAAGAAGTGCTGGCCATAGTATTGTATTCCTTTAATCCCAGCATTTAGGAGGCAGAGATGGCATATCTCTGTGTGTTTGAGGACAATTTTGTCTACATAGTGAGTTCCAATACTGCCAGGGTTAAATAGAGGGAACCTGTTTCAACAACAGCAATACAAAAAACAAAACAAAAAACACAAAACTCCACAAAACTATGTCTATACTGTTTCAGACTATGTTCTCTTTTATAGCAAGTACCACACAGTGAAATCTTTGTTTATCTTTGGCAGTTTATCTTTGTTCCAAGAACAGTATATTTTAAGAACTCTGTTTTGCAGGGTGTTGGTGGTGCACACCGTTAATCTCAGCACTCCAGAGGCAGAGAGACAGGCAGATCTCTGTGGGTTCTAGGCCATCCAGGATAGCTAGGGCTGATACATAGTGAAACCTTGCCTCAACCCTCCCATTAACATATTTAAAACACTTTGGGTATTATAAATATGCAATGGATATTGATTGTTTCCTTCTATCCTGATTCTTGGTAGAAATACATTTAATCAATTTCAACAAGATGATTAGAAGCTTATAGGCTTGATAATACCTAAAAAAAACCACCACTGGGAATAAATATTATTTGTAAAGTTTTAAGAGGGCATTTTTATATTCACATGAACATTAATAATTTTTATAACCACATTAAATGCAGGATTTTTTTAATTCTTTGGAATTTCATACATGGATTTTTATCATATTTACCCTCCTATTCCTTAACTCCTTCCAGATTCACTCCCCGTTTTCACCCTCTACTAACTTTGTGTCCTTTTTCTTCTTTTTATTACCGAGCAAGTCCAGTTTCTGTTGCTCATACACTCATGGGTGTGATGCTATCCACTCGAGCATGTGTAATCATGTCTTCATGCAGTGCCTAAAAAATATTAAGATTCAGTGGGTAAACCTAATGTTATCTGAGTATTAAGACTTGTTTTAAAATTTAATATTAAATGTTTGTGTATAATTAGTTCTCCTGAGAGCTTTTATGTAGAGTATTAGGATCAGGATCAGTCCTTACCACAGCCCAATAAAAGGTACTACTGTTACTCTAGGTTTTTTGTTTTTTTTTAAATCTCTCTTAGACTTTTTTTTATTATTATTAGATATTTTCTTTATTTACATTTCAAATGCTATCCCAAAAGTTCCCTATACCCTCCCCCCGCCCCTGCTCCCCTACCCACCCATTCCCACTTCTTGGCCCTGGCATTCCACTGTACTTGG